>NW_016690447.1:423304-430875 GCF_001604755.1 Lepidothrix coronata | reverse complement strand
TTTCTCCTGGAGCAAAACAGGAGTTGCCTCTGAACAAGAAGGCTCCAGGGTGACCTTATTGAGGCCTTCCAGTGCCTAAAGAGGCTCCAGGGAAGCTGGAGAGGGACTTGGGACAAGGGCCTGGAGGGACAGGGCAAGGGGGAATGGCCTTAAGCTGAGGGAACGTGGATTTAGATGAAATATCGGGAAGGAATTCTTCCCTGTGAGGGTGGGGAGGCCCTGGCACAGGTTGCCCAGAGAAGCTGTGGCTGCCCCATCCCTGGAAGTGTCCAAGGCCAGGTTGGATGGGGCTTGGAAGGTATCCCTGCCCATGGTAGGGGGTGGGACTGGATGAGCTTTAGGGTCCCTTCCAACCCAAACCATTCTGTGATTCATTGAAAAGGTCCCTGGAGCACTTTTTTCTTGTTTGTTTTATCCCAGATGTGAAGCTCAGGAGAATTTGCAGCTTGGCCTCTGAAACCCTGTGGTTTTCACGGGGGTGTAAAGGTGGACAATGAGTTCTTGGTGTTCTCTCTCATTTGAGGAGAGAGCCCACAGCCCTTCCCATTCCCTGTTTGTTTGTGCCTTGGGGGTGGAGATGCTGCTTCCAGGTTGTGCTGGGACATAGGGGGGAGTAGGGGTGGGTGACAGAAGCCACCTGGCAGCCGGTGACTCACCTGGCTCTTCATGGCTCTTTGTTCCAAGAGGGGGTCAGCAACCTCAGGGTGACAGAGACCGAGACTGCAGGGAAAGTATTTGGGAGAAGAGGTTTCTTCTCCCCACAGGCCTCCCCTGGGGTGTTACACAGAGCTCTGCTTGTCCCCTCGGCCTCTTCAGGCAGGACCCAGACAGTGGGACAGGGGGAATTTTGGTGCTGTTTGTCCATCCCATGGGTCCTCACAGAAACACTCAGCTGGAATGTTTTGAGCTGCATGGAAGTCATAAAATCATAGAATATCCTGAGCTGGATGGACCCCACAAGGATCCAGGGAGGTGGGGCTGGATTTTATCCCTGTGAACATGAGGGTGGGCTGCAGCTCCACAGCCTTCACCCTATAATTATCCTTGGCACCTCTGGAGCAGCTTCCTGTGGGAATTGATCAGTGGAGATCATTTTGTGTCTCATCAAATGTGCTCTGGGAAGGAGAGCAACGTGTGACGAAGAGCAGACTGTGCTTGGGACACTGTCACTGCACTGAGGACAGGAACAAAAAAGAACAACATGTTAAATTGACTCTAGGGGAGATATTTAGGTTGTTAGAATTGTAATTACCTGTGCTGGACTCCAGCCAAGACTCCAAGTTTAACACCCCTGCTCAGATGAACCTTGTGGAACTGGAGTATGAAGTCACAGAAGAACCCCCTGTTCTCCTTTGTAGGGTTTCAGAGGCATTTGCTGCAATTTGGTTGCTCAGAAAAGGGGTCAAGATGTCTTCCCAGTGCTCCTGGTTTTTATCAGAAGCAAAGAAGCCCTTTTCTTTCTGGAAGGGAAAGATCTGAGTTCTTAGGAGCAGCAGAAACTTTCCAAGGCATTTTGATGTTTCCTAAACAAAGTGGGAGGAGGTGGATTTGTGGAAGCTTTGCCTGCCCCACCTGATACTGCAGATTTCTCCCAGAGACACTTGTCTGTGAGTGGAGATGGGAAAAACTGAGTTGGAAAATGCAGCTGTGTGGAAGCTGGAGTAAACCAGGAATGCTGTGTGGAAGTTAGAGGGGCTTTGTTGAGTCTTTACAGCTGCATATGAGGGTTGATGAGAGTTAAAAATCATGGAATTTTAGATTTGGAATGGAAAAGGTTTAGATTAGATGTTAGGAAGAAATTCTTCCCTGTGAGGGTATTGAAGGGCTGGAATGGATTTTCCAGAGAAGCTGTGGCTGCCCCATCCCTGGAAGTGTCCAAGGCCAGGTTGGACAGGGCTTGGAGCAACCTGGGCTGGTGGAAGGTGTCCCTGCCCATGGCAGGGGGTGGAATTGGGCCTGCTGAGTCTCCAGCTGATGTTCTGAAAAGAACCTGCTGTCAGTGAAGAGCGAGATCGCACTCCTGACCCTCCAAGAGCAGCACAGCCCTTCTTCCCTCCTTCACCCCATGGGGATCCAGCCAGCCAGGACCAATCCTATCCATTAGGAGAAAAGTGGGTGCTTTGCACAGAAATTTTCCAAGGTATCCTGACTTTGCTCTGTAATGCAAAGCTATCAGGAAAACAAAATTTCCTGAGCATGGCAGGCTCCAAAGAGGAGCAGATATTGAACACTGCGTTGGTGGGGAACTGTTGCCACAAGAAATACAGACAGGTTTAAAAGGCTGTCAGACAAATCCACTCAGAATAACACCCCCAGGGCTATTAGGCACTAATGCAGCTCCTGTCTGAGGAGATCTCTGAAGCTCAGCCTGCCTGATGCCTGGAGGCACATGAGGAGCTGTGTATTCCTGCTTTCCTTCTTCTCTTTCCATAAGAACTGCAGCTGGATTACCCAGGCACATCCCAGGCTAGTTTGCTGAGCCCATGGCCCTTCAATGTGCCCATCCTCCTCTCTGCCAGGGGATTTTGTGCTCAAGAGGCAGCTGAGCACATTCAGAGGCTTTGCAGGCTTTCTGTGGAGTGTCTTTTCCTCCTGTGACATGAAGGCACATTCGGGTTTTGACAGGAGTGGGAACCACCTGAGAACCGTGTTGGGACCTCTTCCCCCCAAGAGCTGGAGATCCTCCCCCTGGAATCACCCAGGTGCCCCCCAGCCCTTTCCACCTGGCTCTGGTGCCAGCTCAGTTCCTCTGGGCAGCCTCTGTGCCCTGCTGGCCCTGCCCTCCCTCTCCCAGCAGCTGTTCACTGAAAGCCAGACCTGCAGAGAGCAAATGATCCCTGGGTGCTCCCGGCCCCAACCACCTTAATTAAGCCCTTTGGAGAGAATTTCCTCAGGCTGTTGGTTCTCCTTAATGAGACCCGACAAGGGGCTGGGGAGAACAGGCCATTGCACAGGATGTTCCCCCCCAAACCCTGGCTGTGGCCCAGCTGGGGGAACCTTTGCACCCCAGGTGACAGTGCCAGACAAAGCCAGGCCTGACAGAGCCCCTGTCACAGGACAGATCAGCTCAAAGGCTTGTTCATCTCAAGGCTTCACCATTGGTTTCCACTCTGTTTTTATTCCACTCTGTAATAAAAGCTTTGACCTCTGCTGACAAACCTTTTTTTTTTTCTGGAAACAACAGCAAAACTACTCAGGCCAAAGTGGGATCAGGCCATTGCTGGGCCCTGCCCACTCCTTGTGTTTGTAACAAGCAGAGACTGTTGGTAAATGTTATAAAACACAAAAGCCATTGGAGTAAATCTGCACTGGGATGGAGTGATCAGCTGTGGGACGAGTTCCAGGGACAAAATGCCATCAGCACAGGCAATGTGTTTCTCCTCTTCTCGGAAGAGCAAGCACAGATCTCCCTCCCCACCCCCTGAAAATAACCAGCCAGATTTTTCCTGATGCAAAACCAATAGGTCTTTTCTAGCTTTACCAACCCCAAGATAATTATGGGCTCTGGATCCTCATTTTTCTCCAGCAAAACAAAAAAATATACATGTTTAAAGTTCTGCTTTAAACTCCCAAGATACTCTTTTTCCTCCACCCTTTTGCCCTCAACCCCAGCCTCACACTGGGTCATCCTCTGTCCACCTGCAGTTATTTCTCTATTTATGTTTTAAGGAGATGAATTGTATTTTCAGGGATTCTCCGGGGCACAGGAGAGGTGGTAATTTGATTTATGAAATTCATTTGCTGGATGTTGCGTGCCAGCAGCTCGGGCCCCGCTCTGTGTCACAGCTGCTGTCCCTGTGGGCTGGAGCAGGGCTGAGGGACACGTGGAGAGGGGCAGGGGTGTGCCAGCACATCCACATGTGCTGGGCCCAGTTCCCCCATTGCACTTCCCAGCAGAGATACTGGTTTAAACTCTGCTTCAACAGAGGCAGGTTTGGGTGGAGGGAAAGAGCTCAGAGTGGGCAAGAAGAGTCTCCCCACCCCAGAGGAGACAACACTGAGGGACAAACCCCTCTTTCCTCATTGAGAGATGTCTCTGCCCTCCTTAGGGCACAACTGCAGCAGCCAAGCTCTTGCTGGGGGAGCCTCCACAGGAACAGTGTCCACACTGGTGCTGGCCAGGGCTGAGGTCGTGATGATCCACCTCTGAGGAGCTGCATTAGATTATGACTGGGCAAAGTTTAGTTGAGGAAACACCAGGTGTGCCACTGAGGACCCTCCAGCCCATGCCCAGGTACCTGGGACTCCTGTAAACATGTCCTGGAAGTGGCAAGCCAAGAGCTCCAGCTCCTGCCATCAGCAGCTGTGCTCCCTCCTCCCAGAAGAGAGGAGTGTCCTGGGACAGGCTGAGAAACAGCAACACACTCAGGTAACACAAGAATGTTGCTGGAGCAACCTGTGCAAGGACAGGATGGGCTGAGCAGCTGGGAAACACCTGGATCCTGGTCTTCTAAGATGCAGAGCCAAAGCTCAGGTGGTAACTCGTGGGTACCTGCCCAGTGGCATTTACTCCTCACTGAGCTCCCTCACTTAGAAACATCCCGACATGTCCCAGCTCCCAGCCAGGCCAGCTTTGAGCTCCTCCATGGCACCAGACAGTCACACACGCCTTCCTCGTGGGCACCTGGAATGTTTCAGACAGTGCCACCCATCAGAGGTTGGGTGACCCTTTGGGTTCAGTGCTTTGTAGGATGGTGTCGTGGTTTTGGTGAAGCCACAACAGATGGTCACAGGGAAGCTCCCCTTGTGCCTGGGGACAAAGTGGCTTTGGGACAGTGAGGGACAAGGCTGCTGAGCTGACTGGAGCTGTCCCTGCCTGTCCAGCCCGTGGTGACCTTAAGGCTCTGTCCCCAGGAGCTCCCCACACCCTCCCTGCCCTCAGTACAAACCCTGTGCAGCTTGGAGGCCTCGATATTTATACATTAATTAGTCCTTGCCGTCATTATTTGCTTATCAGCTCTTTATTAGACACACACAGATCGGGCCCCTCGACACCTGCTTTGTTCTTTTGTGAGATTAGATCACCGTGTTTGTTCCCTTGTTTACAGACTGTTGTAATCCCGATTGCTTCACTTAAGTGTTTAATGAAGGTATTTGCTCTAAATTGTTTGCTGGGATTTTCTTCTACAGTTGAGGGATAAGAAGAGTCTGGAGCATGTTATTTCATTGCAATGATTTATACTAATTGATATTTTACATCAAATGGAGGAGACTTAACTGGCCTAAATAGTTGTTACCTCTGAGTCAGTGGCTTTTCTTGCAGGAATGAAGCTGATGGATTTTGTTTCAGACACTGCTGGGGAAGCTTTGTGCTCAAGCAGCAAATCCTCAGTGCAGCCACAACAACAGGCACAACAGAGATGGAAATGAGCCTTTACCCACCTCCACGGCCTGCACGGGGCAGGGTAAATGCCCAAGAGCTCTTTGGCACAATCCATCCACGTTGTCATTCACGGCACTCGGAAAAGCTGATGCCACCCTGTGCGGAGGTGTTTGGCAGCTGGAAGGGCACTGATTTCCTCCGTGTGCAGTGACGGGCCAGCTCTGCCCTCGGTGTCCCCGAGCCAATGGCCCGTGTGACAGTGGAGCCCGAGGCAGCTGCACAAACAGCCAGTGCTTTGCCCTCAGCACGACCTGCACCCTCCTCACGCTGCAAACCAGGGTCCCCACCCGTGGGGGACACCCCGGGCCCCCGGCAGGAGGGGGGAGGGAGAACACTGTGTGTCTGTCTGGCCCCAGCTCCACACCAGAGCAGTGCCCTGCCAGCTCTGGTCTGGCACTCACACAGTGCCCGAGCTGTGGGAGACCCCTCAGAGAACCACCAGCCTGGTGGGGACAGCAGCTCCCTCCTGGCTCCCAGCAGCTGTGACAAGGTCACTGCCCAGTGATGATGTACCACAGTTCAGGAGTCCTCAGTAAAAAGTGACAGAAGGTAAACTACACACAGGGGAAAAAGGGATCACCCCCCTGGTCCTTTGGGCTCCAGAACAAAGCCAAAGCAGTCCTTCAGAGCGCAGCATCCAGGGAAATGGGGCTGTCACCTCCTCCTGAGCCAGGAGAGATGCGCTCCCCCCTCCTCACCCTGCCTGGGCACCAGCGGACTCATGGATTCAGCCAAATGACAAACCCTCGAGGCCACCCACGAGCCAAGACAGGATTCCATTTGTTGATGAGTAAATGCTTGTGCTAAGAATAGCTCCTTCCAGCCCTGCTGCTCACCTACCTTATCCTGCTCCAATTACCTGCCTTAATTTACTCCAGCTGTTCCTACAGAGCTCCATGATCTATTTTCTACACCCTTCTGGTTTCTCTTTGATTTTACTGTATATTTTAACATCTGAGATTTATTTCTCTTTGGAAGTGCCTCTCCTTACAGGAAGGCTGTATCCAGTATTCACATTCCTTCCCTTTCCCATCCCCTCTCAGCAGGCTCTGCAGCACATCCAGATGCTGCCATCACACTCCATACATGCAGAATATATTCAGCCCAGGAAGCACTTGTTCCTGAATGAAACTCATTGTCCTGATCCATTCCTATCTCTTCCAGCAGACAGGTTTGAGGAGGAAAAGTACAGCCTGAATTCCTGATGCCCCATTGAAAATCAGGCTCAGCCATTATTTCCCAAATAGGGGAAATTTCTCCTCTTTCAATCCTGTCTGGGTGGAAATGCCTGTTCCCAGAGCAGGTCCGTGGCACTGTGGCTCCTGCTGGCACTTGGAGTGGCAGGGCCAGTCCAACGGTGCTTTTGCCTAATTCCATATTTTGAGAGAAAAAACATGACGACGCAGACAAATGTCAGTTCAGCTGGAGCTGGAAAGCAGCTCTGCTCCATGTGGGACTCCCTGCATGGATCTGCCTTCCCTCTGCACAATCTGTGAGGCCCAGGAGCAGAAGGAAGTAAAACAATCCAGATTCCAGATGGGAGAGGCTGAGTGGGGTGGGAGCCAGGTGGGAGCAGGATGAGATCCTGTGGGATTGTGGTGGAAGCAGGTGGGAGTGGGTGGGATAGGGTGGGAGTGGGATGGGACTGGGTGAGATTGGGATGGGAGAGGGTAGGGTAGTTAGGGAGCTGCTGGGAATGGGTGGGAGTAGGATGGGATCTGAGGGAGATCAGGTGGAATAGGGATGAGATAGAGATGGGATTGGGTGGGAGTCCGTTGGGGTTGGGTGGGATAAGGTTTTGTGGGATGGGATCGGGTGACATCGTGTGTGATCGGGATGGGAACGGGACGGGATCGGCTGAGATTGGGTGGTACGGGACGTGATCAGGAGGGATCGGGAGGGATCGGGATGTGACCGTGTGGGATCGGGGACGATCCCCTGTGCCGGGAGCGGCCCGCGGCCAGCACCGCTAGGGGGCAGTAACGCACCGCCCGGCTCCGGGAACGGAGGGGGATAGAGCGGGATGGAGCGGGATGGAGCGGGATGGGGCGGGATAGACCGGGAATGGAGGGGGATAGACCGGGAATGGAGGGGGATAGAGCGGGATGGAGGGGGATAGAGCGGGAATGGAGGGGGATAGAGCGGGATGGAGGGGGATAGAGCGGGAATGGAGGGGGATAGAGCGGGA
>NW_016690447.1:422307-423009 GCF_001604755.1 Lepidothrix coronata | reverse complement strand
GGATGGAGCGGGATGGAGCGGGATGGGGCGGGATAGACCGGGAATGGAGGGGGATAGAGCGGGATGGAGCGGGATGGAGCGGGATGGGGCGGGATGGAGCGGGAATGGACCGGGATAGAGCGGGATGGAGCGGGATGGAGCGGGATAGAGCGGGATGGGGCAGGATAGAGCGGGATGGAGCGGGATGGAGCGGGATGGAGCAGGATAGAGCGGGAACGGAGGGGGATGGAGCGGGATGGAGCGGCAACGGAGGGGGGTAGAGAGGGAATGGAGCGGGATACACCGGGAATGGAGCGGGATGGTGCGGAACGGAGAGGGATAGATCGAGAATGGAGCGGGATGGAGCGGGAAAGGAGCGGGATAGAGGGGATAGACCGAGAACGAAGCGGGAACGGAGTGGGATGGAGCGGGATGGAGCAGGAGCGGAGCAGGATACAGCGGGATGGAGCGGGATAGAGCGTCATGGACAGGGATGGACTGGGATAGACAGACTGGGACTGACCGGGATAGACCGACACTGACAGACACTGACCAGGACAGACCGACCGAAACAGACCAGCACAGACCGGTATTGGCGGCACAGACCAGCACGGACCAGCACAGACCGGTACAGACCGGCACTGACGGGCCCCACCACCGCCTCTCCCCGTGCCGCTCGGATCCCCGAGCGCAGGGCCCACGGGGCTCCGCGTTCCGCCGGGC
>NW_016690447.1:419655-421565 GCF_001604755.1 Lepidothrix coronata | reverse complement strand
CGGTACAGACCAGCACAGACCGGTACAGACCAGCACAGACCGGTACAGACCGGCACTGACGGGCCCCACCACCGCCTCTCCCCGTGCCGTTCAGATCCCCGAGCAGGGCCCGCGGGGCTCCGCGTTCCGCCGGGCTGGTGACCCCGGGCAGCAGCCGCCCCTCACCCTGTCCCTGTGCCCGGGGGGGACCCCCGAGGGGCTCCTCGGCCACAGCCCCCCCGCTGCCCCCTAAACACCGCGGGGAGGGGGCTGAGCCCCCTCTGCTGAGCCTCAGAACCTCTGCAATGGGGGCTGCTGGTTCCCAGTGCTCCCCGAATGCAGGGAGCAGGGATCCTGTGGGGAGCAGGGATCCTGTGGGGAGCAGGGATCCTGCTGGGGAGCAGGGATGTCCCTCCTCAGGGATGTCCCACTGCAGGACTTCTCCTGCTGTGTTGGGGCACTTGGAGTGACAAACCCCCCAGGTGTCTCCTCTGAGCTGCCCGTGAGGGTGGTCCTGAGCAGGAAACACTGTCCCTGATGTCAGAAGCTGTGATGTGTCAACAGCTTTATTCCCCTGCTCTGTAGTGGTTTTGCTAACAAGTCCCACTGGTATCCAAAGCTGGCAGAGATCTACTCCCCAAAATGGGATGTTTTAGCCAGTTTGAGGGTGTTCAACCCCAATTTCACCATCTTCCTGCATCCTAGAGCACACTCCATCCCAGGGTTCCTGAGTAAGGCTTCATGGCCCTCACTGCAGATCCATAAATTTATGGTCTTTTAAAGGATCTGCTCCACCCCACAGCTCAGCTCCCTGGGCAATGCTCCTGCAGGACACAGCTTGTCCTCCCCAAGGAGTGTCTGTGCTCATCTTCTTGACAAAAGGCAGAGAAATGGGATTTTTCTGATGGAAACCTGGTTATTTGGGACAATCCTATCCAGCTCTGCAGGCTGCAAACATTGTTTGCTGCAAAATTGGCAGGTCCCTGTCAAGCAGCCAAGGGATTACTGCTTCCCTTCGTGCTAGAGCTCTCTGGTGTTTGTTCCCTCTCCATCCCTCCTATCTAGTGCTTCACACACTCTCTGCCTTTCCTCTCCCGGTGCCAGGGTGATCCAGGTGCCTTGGACCCCCTCCAGGCTCAGCAGGACAGCAGGAGGATGCTGGGCATTGGTCCCACCTTCAGCAGGGGTTTCCTGTCCCACAGCGCCCACGCAGGCAAATACATCCCCTGCCTGCAAAGGAACTGTTCTCCTTAGAAATCCCCCTTTTCCCTCACTGAACATCTGGATAATGTGCCTTTCACAGTGTTCTTTAGCCTGTGGCTGATGCTGTGGGAGATGCCCACGCGGACACACAGACACAGCAGCAGGTGGAGGAAACCTTGCCTTGCATGTTGTAGGAAAGTACTTCCAAAACCTCGCTCTCAAGGAGCTGAAAATGGAGCAAAAACTTCTTTGGTGCATGAGGACACCAAGCCAACGTGGTGAGATGATCTCCTGGAGGCCATGCCTGCAGCCTGTCCCTGGTGCTCAGGGACACACTCCCTGAGCCATCTGAAGAGGCCAAAGCTTAAAGCTCATTAGAAATCCTGAGCCAGAAGTGCCTCTGAATCACGGCAGCAGTTTCCAGAGCAGCAAGCCTTGACTCTGACCTTCTTCTCTGGGACTCACATCCCACCCCTCTGCTCCAGAGCCTGCTTCCCCAGCAGAAAGGCAGAGCTGGTGGTGTGTCACAGCCCCTTCACACTGGGAAGAGATGAGGAGGGTTAGGTGACCCCTCAGCACCCTGAACTCCTCATCTGAAATCAGGGCATGAAACCAGAAGCAGGGATTTTATCAAACAAGGGAACTTCAATCCAAAGGGGAAAATGTGAGCAGCAGGGCAGGGGGGATTCTGCCCCTCTGCTCCTCACCCCCCCTGCAGAGCTGCTCCA
>NW_016690447.1:417307-419169 GCF_001604755.1 Lepidothrix coronata | reverse complement strand
TGGACGGGGCTTGGAGCAACCTGGGCTGGTGGAAGGTGTCCCTGCCCATGGCAGGGGGTTCGAATGAGATGAGCTTTGAGGTCCTTTCCAACACAAATCATTCTATGGTTCTATGAAAACACCACCCCAACAGCACAGGGTGCCCTGCACCTGAAGCCCAGGGGGCTGAGGGCTCCCTGCTGATGCCCTTTGTTTGGGATGTGCTCTGTGTGTGACATTATAACAACAAAGAGAATCTACACAGCTTTTGGGAACACGCCAAGGAATCCCAACCCTGCTGGTAATCCAGCCTCTGGTCAATATTGGATTTCTGCTCACCAGATATTTTAAAACCTCACACTCCAAATACTCCCTTCCCAAACCTTAAAGACATTTAAATGACATTAAAATAAACTAGCATTTACCTGGGAAAAAGAAACAGGAGAAAGGTCACTTTTGTTTAAAAGGAACTAGGCATTGTTTTGTTTAACTCTTAAAGGATCATTTAAAAATAAACAGGAGAAATCTGGATTTGAAAGAGCTTCTTTGGTTTTGCTGTGAATTCCTCCAGCTGCCCAGGCTTTAACCTGTTCCTGGCTGGGTTGTGGTTGCCAAGGCTTCATCAAAGGCTCCACCCAGAGATTTACCCATTTTTCCCAGTTTTCCCAGGCACTGAGCATGATGGTGGATAGGGTTTTCTGTGCTGGAGGACAGAGAAGCACAGAGATTTTGTTTCTGGAGTGACACCAGGAGCTTGGCTTGTGTCACACTGGAATGAAAAAGTGTCTATTTAAAAACAATCCCCGAAGAAAACTCCCTGCTTTTTTAAATTCCAGCTTTCCTGGATTTTTTTTTCTTCTTCTTTGGGTTCAGTGTCACTCTTCTAAAGCTTGTGTCACATTTTAACCGAACAGGGATGACTCCTGTCATTTGAGGCCCTGTGGGCATTCAGTGAAAGCAGAGTCACCACTGCAGGAGGGCCCTGACCTTCCTGCCGATGCTGCATTGGCTTGTCCTGGGCACGTGTGTCACACAGCCCTGGGCACCATCACACGTGGGTGACTGACTCCCTCCTCACACGGCCAGGCAGAGCATTTCCACATCACCAAATGCATTTCCAGCAAACTGAGACCAATTTCATGCCTTGCCTCAGTTCTGGCCAGTCACGGACGCGACGGACGTTTTGCGACCTCTGCTCGTGGTGAAGAGCATGGGAAGGAAATTGCCTGGAGCAAAGGACACTTTCTTTCCCACAGGCCCAACTTCCCAGCCTGCACTTCCAGCACAGCCTGTATTTGCATCCCAGAGAACTCAGGGGTAGAGGCTCATCCCATCAGGAGGAACAGCCATGATCCAGCAAGGCTCATGTCCCACAGCAAGGCTCATGATCCAGCAGCAGCTTCTCTCCCTTGTCCAGGCTCCTACATAAGGAATACATCTTCCCAAAGAGCTGCTTAGGAGATCTTTCCAAGGGCTTGCAATTTTTCCAGCAGAGGAGACATCCTGGGTGTTTTAGAGGATGCAGTTCCAGCGACACTTCTCAAGGTTCTGCTGTGCCAGGAGGGAGATGTGGCACCATCTCTGCACCAGCAACATCCTGGCACAGATGTACCAAAGGCACCTTCTCCTCTAGGTCAGGTATTGCCAGCACAGCCAGAGTGGTCCCAAATGTCATTATTCCTCACCCAAACACCACACACCCCTTGAGATATGGAGAGAGACTCTTTACAAGGGTCTGTAGTGACAGGACACAGGGAATGGCTTCAAACTGACAGACAGGAGGTTTAGATGGGATATGGGGAAGAAATTGTTCCCTGTGAAGGTGGTGGGGCCCTGGCACAGGTTGCCCAGAGAAGCTGTGGCTGCCCCATCCCTGGAAGTGT
>NW_016690447.1:392251-417245 GCF_001604755.1 Lepidothrix coronata | reverse complement strand
GTGGAAGGTGTCCCTGTCCATGGCAGGGGGTGGGACTGCATGATCTTTAAGGTCCCTTCCAACCCAAACCACTCCATTGTTCTATGATAAGCCCACGAAGCACAGCTAAAACATATCCCAGCAAAGAGGATCCAGACATGGGGAAAAACCCCTCAGCTTTTGTGCCTTCAGGTGTGAAGAACTGACTGCTTTTAAAAGTCAAAATGTGGACTGTGGCTCTTCCCTGGTACCCTGAGACAACTGTGTGTCACCCAAACCTGCCATCACCCCCAGGATGGTCACGTGCCTCAGTGTCACCTGCCTGTCACTCAGAGATTTGTCAAGCACTGCCCCAACACCTTCAATACAGAGTCACAGAATCACAGAACCAACCAGGTTGGAAAAGACCTCTGAGATCATCCAGTCCAACCCATGACCCAACCCCACCTTGTCACCCAGACCATGGCACTGATGCCACATCCAGGCTCTGCTCAAACCCCTCCAGGGACGGGGACTGCATCCCCTCCCTGGGCAGCCCATTCCAAGGGCTGATCCCTCTCTCTGGGAAGAACTTCCCAATGTCCAACCTAAACCTGCCCTGGGGCAGCTCAAGGCTGTGCCCTCTTGTCCTACTGCTGGTTCCTGGGAGCAGAGCCCGACCCCCCCCGGCTCCCCCCTCCTGTCAGGGAGTTTCAGAGAGTGAGAAGGTCTCCCCTGAGCCTCCTCCTCTCCAGGCTGAGCCCCCCCAGCTCCCTCAGCTGCTCCTCACAGCACTTGTGCTCCAGACCCTTCCCCAGCCTCGTTGCCCTTCACCTCCACCTGTCTGAGAGCACGTGCCACGAATCCCTGATGTGTTTGTAGTTAAGCACCAGGACTCTCTCCAGCAGCCTCAGTTCACTGCCCAGACAGGACACAGCTCTCTCCCGCTCACACTGTGGGCATCAGCATCTCTAAGGACAGCTGAGGGAATTCAACAGCTCCTTGGGAAGAACAAAAACCTGGATGCCCCTGCTCCTGAATCAGAGCAGCCTGAGGGAGAGCTGAGACACACACAGATCCCTGTGTCCAAATCTCATCCTCAGCAAGGAAGGAAGCACCAGGGATGGAAGTTTAGTGCAAACACTGGCTCTAAGCCAGAGGCTGTGTAATCACCCTGACAGAGAGATGGATGGAGCAGAGAGAAACTTCTGGGAACTCAACTGTGATAGGAGAAAATATAAGCCCAACTGGCTTTTATCTCTGTAAATCAGGGCCTGAACTGAATCCCTTCCCTCCCACAAGAGGTGTGTTTTCTCTTCATCCTTTATCCTAAAATCTGTCTGCTGCAAGTGCTGCAAATGATGTAACTTTTCTAATTTTTAATAGCTTTAATTAACCTTTTGATTAGTTGTTTTAGTTAATCATAAATGCTCTCTTAGGTCTTAAATCACTTTTAGCCAGCATTTAGCAAAAAAGTTGTCTTAAGATACTTCTGTTGGAACACAGCTTGGGCAAAGTACTAAAACTGTAAGTTTTGTTAAAAGTTAACCCTGATATGCTTCAATGAACAGAGATGAGAGAGAAAGGTGTGTTGTTGAAGCTGCATATCTGGAACCCAGGATTTATGAATTGCAAGGACCTTTTGCAGAAATCAACAGATAAGAAGGCCAAGAAAGACTCAATAGATGGGATGGAAAGTCCCTGCCCCATTAAGACTAAAGATATGAACTAATTATCATGAAAAGTGAGAAATTAAGAACCAGCAGAAAGTAGAAGGTTAACTAATGCAAGAGAATTGTGTAATTAAGAACCAATGAATATTAATTTCTTTATCTGGTAAAAATTTATAAATAGGTAGAAAAATCATGTCTAGGGGTCTCTGTGGGGATAGGACTCTGTCAGTCTTACACACAACCCTCTGGCCAGAGAAAAAGGAATACCATTCTAACACTAAAAACACAGAGTTTTATTTATCCTGACAATTTTGGAGCATTTGGTAACACCAGGGGTGATTTCCAGGCACAAAAAGAGTTTCAGCAGCACAGACCCAGTTTCAGCAGCACAGACCCAGTGATCCTCAGCCTTGCCTGGACTCCAGGAACAGGTTTTCTCCTCTGGGAAGAAACATGGGATGCCTTTACACCTGGCAGTTGTGGGCTGGTATCTTCTGCCCATGGCAGTGTTGGGGAGAGGCTCTGAGGGAGGGGGAGAGCTGGGAACACGCTCAGGATCAGCAGGAAGAACAAGCTGACACCAAGGGCTGGATTCAGTCACCCAAACACGTCTGGCACTGCTGGAGATTCCCTGGGTGTCCATGGATCTGTGCACAGGGCTGCTGAATCCAGAATGGGAACTGTGGGGGGATCCATAATCCCCTGGCCTAGCAGCAGGTGACACTGCACAGGATCTCAGACTGCCCTGTTTCAGTGTTTTCACCCTGTTTATGGTCTTATATTTTCTTATATAAAACTCCAGAAGCTGAAGTTTGCCAAGTGCTGCTCCAGGGTCTGTGGGCAGTGGCAAAGTGCTGTGTCAGCAGTGTCACAGTCTTGTCCTCTGGCACTGGCTCCAGGTCAGTGTCCTGGGTGGAACTGGATGGCAACAAAGAGGAGCCTGAGGGGAGACTTCACTGCAGTTCCACCTTCCTGGGCAGGGGCAGAGGAGGGGCAGGGACTGAGCTCTGCTCTGGGGGGACCAGGGACAGCAGCCAGGGAATGGCTGGAGCTGTGTCAGGGCAGGCTGGGGGGGCTATTAAAGCCTTCCCAGGAATTTTGCACTCTCCCCTGTGGGATGTCAACCCAGAGCCCGACTTGCCCTGCCCTGCCAGCCACGAGCCTCAGTTTCTTGGTGCTCCACTGAGGCTGGTTTTCGTTTCTCTGACTGAAGCTTGACTTTGCCCTTCATCCATGGCAAAACCACACTGAGGGCTGGCCCCCACCCAGCAGAGCACTCCAGGGAGCACTGAACTGGAAACATGGCAATATTACAAGAGAGACCAGTAAGACTGGAAATTTAGGGGCTGCCAGTGCTTCTAATTCCACAGCCCTGCCTTCAGCTCCTTCTCCTCTGCCAGGCTTGAAGCCTTGGCGCTGACATTTTCCATGCTGGGGTTCTGGCACAGGCTGGATCATCCTTCTGTGTTTCATCCACACAACTTTGCTATTTGTGAGACTGAGCTGAAGACAAAAGGCCTCGTTTTGATAAGACAAGAAACACTGGAGACTTATTCTTTGAATAATTGCAGCTCTTCAGTGCTTCGGAGCAGGAGCTGGAAATTTCACAGAAAGCAGAAATACTTTTCTTTCATTTGTTTCTGTGAGAGAAGAGCATTGACTTGAGTGTTCTCCAAAGAGCTGGTGTTTTGTAGCTGGACCTTCTCTGTCTGAAAGCAAACAGACACACCTCTAGTAGTGCCTAGAATATTCCCATTCTCCCATTCTGCTCCTCTGTACATTCCTAAAGCACAATATCCTGCCATGGACACAATTTGAAGCACGCCTGCAGCCACCAGGACCTTCTAGTCTGCTGAGCACCTTTCCATGTGCTGGCTCAGGGACATTTTGGGGGTGCATGTTCCTCTCCTTCCAACTTCAGTCTGCAAAGGGCTGACCAGGCTCCCCAGGGCAGTGGGCACAGCCCCAAGGCTGACAGAGCCCCAGAAGGGTTTGGACAATGCTCTCAGGGACAGGGTGGGATTGTTGGGATGTCTGTGCAGGGCCAGGAGTTGGATTGTATGACCCTCATGGGTCCCTCTAACTCAGGACATTCTGTGACTCTTTCCTGTTCACTGGACTGTGTCCCTGTTGCTCAGGTGCCTGAGGAAGAAGCAAGCTCTGCTCATGTAACCCCGGTGAGGAGGAGACCAGATGCTTGGGTTTTAGCCAAAATAAATAATCAAGGGACTTAGGGCAGTGGGAGGCAGGAGAGGTTCTGACACCTCAGCTCCTTCACCCTGCTCTGGTGCATGAGGAAAAGTGAGATCAGGGGCAGCTCCAGGAGGAGTTGACTGGGAGAATCAGGAGGAGCCCATGGTTTGGAATTCTCATCTTAGGAGAAGACCTCAGCCTTGGGACCAGACTGAGCCAGAGGGATGGAGGAGGAGGAAGGTGGGAAATCAGGTGGGCCCAGCAATGCTGTACTGGCCTGGATTTACAGGACACTGCCCAAGCACACACAGGGGTTGCAGCCCAGCCTCCCCCATGGGTGAGGCTTGGGCAAGGCTCTGCAGAGCTCCAAAATGCCTCCACTAAGTTTGTCCTTCAGCCCAGGCCACTGCTTTTTAATTCCTCTGGGATTCCCTCAGCTTCTCGATCCCACACCTTCCCTGTCACATCTGCTGTGGGATGTCCACAAGGTCACATTCAGGAGGAGCTTCACCCTTCCATGTCCTTGTGAGCTGCAGCACCTTCCCCTCTCAGCTTGGTGGCTTGGTCTGGTGAGGTCCTTCCAAACAGGTGTGGTATTGAAGCTGAACATCTGGAACCCAGGATTTATGAATTGCAAAGACCTTTTGCAGAGATCAACAGGTAAGAAGGCCAAGAAAGACTCGATATATGTGATGGGAAGTCCCTTCCAAGGAAAAACGATATTAACACTAAAGATATGAACTAATTACCATAAAAACCCAAGAAATTAATAACCAACAGAAAGCAGAATCCTCACTAATGAAAGAGAATTGTTTAATTCAGAACCAATGAACATTAATTTCTTTGTGAGTCCTTCATCCTCTTGATTCCACACCTTCCCTGTCCCATCTGCCATGGGATGTCCCAAAGGATACAGGCTCCAGATCTAGCTCTTCCCCAGGAGCTGGGAAGCACAGGTTGGAGAGTGCTGTGGGGCTGCTGTGGGGCTGGGGGCCAGGTCTGGGATGTGTCCAGACAGATGCCCACACCAAGGCTGTGTGGGACCATCTCTGAAGGGACAATAGGGACAAAACAGCTTTGCACGAACAGCTCTGGGGACTGCAAACCCGGTGCCCGTGCAAGGGTGGAGAAGGTGGCTGGCTCTGGAGCTGGCCAGAGACTGGTGATGTCTAATGTCTGTTAAATGCACAGGAACAACAGAAGATTCCTTCTTGGATATCCAGCAGGAAGCTGCTCACACATCCCCTGGATCTCATACCCAAGGTCCCGGGGTGGAGCTGTGTGGTCCTTCCTCAAGGGCCTGGGGAGCCCTTGGTCTCTGCAGAGGCTGCCACCACAAAGAGAGGAGATGCAGCAGTATCACGTGTTCCAGCACATCCTGTACCTCAAATGCTGCACCTCAGACTCTCTTACCCCTCGGAAAAATGTTCCTGGTCCCAGCAGAGCTCTGTGGCTCCCACCACAGGGCTGAAATCTGCCTCAAACCAGCTCCTTGCCACAAACATCAATTCCCTGTCCCCATGCTGGACTTTCATCCCCCATGTCCTGTTGTTGCTCCTCAGGGCTGGCCTGTCAAATGATTAAACAGCCTTTTACCTCCCCATTTCTATGAGGAGACTTTCTTTTTGTCTCCCTGCAGGACAGATCTTTAGCTAAAGGTTGCTGGAAATACCTGTTTATTTTCATTAGTGGTGCCAGACCCACTGCCCACAATCCCTGGAGAGTTGCTTTTATTGCTTCATGATGAGGGCTGTCAACACTTTTCGAACAAGAAAAGAAAAATTGGATTTTCAGATGCATTTTTTTAACAGATACTGTCAGGATTCTGAGGGGAAAAAATGCAAAGAAATCTCAAAGACCCTTTCTTTTCACAGAGAAATACAAAAATACATCTGAGCAGTATAAAAATATAAGGCTGGATTCCAGCTAAACTGTCAAATCTAAAGTTCTGTCATTTCCACTGGGGTGAGGATTAAAAAATCAACATGTCCAAAGGCTGAGGCTTTGCCCTGAGCAGCTCATCCCACATCTCTCTGATGAGCAAATCCTACCTACGGGGAAGTATTTTGGAGGAAAAGGGCAGAAATCATAAAGACTGTTCCTAGAAAAAGTAGGTGTCAGTGTTTCTGGAGAGGACAAAGGAGGAGGAGAGCAGTGAGAGGAGAAGGGAGGGTGTGTAGGGTGGGAAATTTGGGTGGGGAACAGTAATCCCAAGAGCAGAGAAAGTAGCCAGGGCCCCTCACCCTGCCCAGGTACAGGCAGGTCTGGCAGCAGGGCTGGGGCAGGAGGGGCCACAGTGAGACCTCTGCCCCCACACAGGAGAGTGTCACTTGTCCCCAGGAACGGGCAGGGATTAGTTGTCAGTGTTGTTCTTGCCTTTTCCTTCCCCTCATGCAGAGATTTGCAGGAACAGTCCCAAACCTGCTTTGTTGTCCCCAGGAAAGGGAGGCAACCACCACGCCAGGACCCGGGAACAGCCACCCTTCTCCAGGCTGAACAACCCCAACTCTCAGCTCTGTGCCAGCTCTCTCTCTGTGCCACTTGGTCCTCGGTGATGCCCAAGCCTGATCAGCAAAGCTGAGCCCTTGTGCTCTGCCAGGGGCCTGGCACGTGCTGCCATCTCTGCCACGGGTGGTTGGGCAGACACCTGCACAGGGCACGGTGAGCACTCGGCTTGTTCTGACCAGAAAAACCTCAGGCTCCCACATTCCTGCCCCAAACCCAAGTTTATTCCCATTTTCCTGGAAACAACGTGCCCTGGGTTCATGGAACAGCAGCAGAGTGACACATTCTGGGACACCCAGGGGACCTCCTGCAGCTCCTCTCTCCAGGGACAGCAGTTCTGTCCAAGGGGCCTTTGGAAGGGCCTCACCTGACAGCAAAAAAGACACGGTGGGAGGTGTTTGACTGTGGCAGAGATGGCAGCACGTGCCAGGCCCCTGGCAGAGCACAAGGGCTCAGCTTTGCTGCTCAGGCTTGGGCATCACTGAGGACCAAGTGGTACAGAGAGAGAGCTGGCACAGAGCTGAGAGTTGGGGTTGTTCAGCCCGGAGAAGAGAAGGGTTTGGGGAGACCTCAGAGCCCTTCTCAGTGCCTAAAGGGGCTCCAAGAGAGCTGGAGAGGGACCTGGGACAAGGGCCGGAGTGATAAAGCAAGAGGGAATGCATTTAAGCTGAAGAACAGTAGATGAGATATTGGGAAGAAATTCTTTCATCTAGAGGTGGTGAGGCCCTGGCACAGGTTGCCCAGAGGAGCTGTGGCTGTCCCATCCCTGGAAGTGTCCAAGGCTTGGAGCAACCTGGGCTGGTGGAAGGTGTCCCTACCCATGGCAGGGGGTGGGACTGGATGAGCTTTGATGTCCCTCTCAACCCAAACCATTCTATGATTCAATGAGGGCAGTTCATGACTTGGGTGGCTCCAGACACATTTCTTGCTGCCTGCCAGGAATTTCACCTGCTACTTGCATTTAGTCCTGGAAGAAATGGCTCTGTTGAGTTCTCTGGAGGTGAAGGCTTCCGCAGGAAAAACGTGTGAGAAGTTGTTCCACTGTCCTGGAAAAGACAATTATGGAACCACAGACTATGCTGAGTTGGAAGGGATCATCAAGTCCAACTCCTGGCCCTGCACAGGCCCAGCCCCAAGAGTCACCCCCTGTGCCCCAGAGGATCAGCCAAACCCTCCTGGAACTCTGGCAGCCTTGGGGCTGTGCCCACTGCCCTGGGGAGCCTGGGCAGTGCCCAACCAGCCTCTGGGGGAAGAACCTTTGCCTGAGATCCAACCTGAGCCTGCCCTGACACAGCTCCAGCCATTCCCTGGCTGCTGTCCCTGGTCCCCCCAGAGCAGAGCTCAGTCCCTGCCCCTCCTCTGCCCCTGCCCAGGAAGGTGGAACTGCACTGAGGTCTCCCCTCAGTCTCCTCTTCTCCAGCTGAACACACCAAGTGCCCTCAGTGTCCTCACACACCTTCAAATCGAGGCCCTTCCCCATCCTCATTCCCTCCTTTGGACACTCTCTAATGGCTTCAGCTCTTCCCTATATCACCAACCCTCTCCCAGGGCCGTTCTGCTCAAGCTGAGTTTAGGAGCAGCTGTCACTCAGCCCAGCAAGGAACTCGTTACCATTTCCTTGCTTGCAGAGATGGGAGCTTTTGTTTATTGAAAATAAAAACACACTCTGCTTCAAACACTCTGCAAAGGTGGCACTAGGGGAGGGCTGGGGACAAGCAGCTTCTCCTCTCCTTGATAAATCACCTTTCAGTGGGCTCCCAGCACCTCTCTCTTGCAACAGCCACTTAATAACATGCTGGTGCTACAGCCCTCTCATTACTGGGGAGAACAAGAGGCATTTCAAAGCACCACAAAGCTTTCAGCTCGCGGGGCTTCACTTCCTGGGCTCCTCTGACACAAATTATTAAAAACATTTTTCAGCGAAGCTGTGGCTTGGGTGACCTTCAGAGCCCTCCCTGCAAACAAAACCTGACCACACTTGGCAAAAGAAGGAAAAAGGAGAGGGAGGGTGGAAGGGAAATTAGAAACGTGGAAATGTAATAACTTTCCATTATGCAAATTTGATTTAATCAGAGATGAAGTTGAAGTGCAATAAAAACATACTTTCATTAAGTTTATGACTTTCAGACTCGATAATACCCCAGAAACGTCAATTATAATGTTGCCATAGTGATACATGGTTACAACATCCAAGGGATCTGTTTTCCCACCAGTGAGTTCTCACTGAAGATGGACCAGGATCTGTTTCTTGGGCTCCTTAAACTGGTAAGGACTGTGACTCAAATGGCAAATGTTTTTGTCAGCGTGGGTGAGTCTTAAATGTGAGCCTTGAATCATCTGAGGGACTCATGGGATCACCCTTTGACCATGGTGGGATGTCCAGGGCACAGACTTCATTGTCTAGAGCTCAAAGTCATTGTAGTTGTGCAATTCCTGAAAGGAACAACCCGGGAGGGACATTTGCCCAGGCAGGGACAGACTGGGGGGTGTTTGAGCTGCATTGGGCTCCTTGGCTGCCAGTGTCTGAAAGGGACCTACAGGAACTGTGGGACAGGACAAGGGGGAAGGGCTTCAAGCTGAAGGAGAGGAAATTGAGTTTAGATATAGGGAAGAAATTCTTGACTGTGAGGGTGGGGAGGCCCAGAGAAGCTGTGGCTGCCCCATCCCTGGAAGTGTCCAAGGCCAGGTTGGACAGGGCTTGGAGCAACCTGGGCCAGTGGAAGGTGTCCCTGCCTGTGGCAAGGGGTGGGACTGGATGAGCTTTAAGATCCCTTCCAACCCAAATGATTCTACGGCTTGTGGGATGAGGGCTGTGGGCTGAAAGCACATGATGGTCCCCCTCAGCCCAAGTGTGGGGCACTGGGAGGTCCCCCCAGGTGTGTGACACAGCCCCCAGGCTGGTGCCAGCCCCCACAGAGGCGTTTGCATTGTCACACAGAGAGTTCACGGCTGGAGTTGACCCCAGTGCAGATGGGAGGTTTATTGTGCTGCTGTGTAACACAGCCCAGGGAAGAGCTCTGCCACAAGACTTCCCAGGAATCCTACTGGGGGGGAGAAAATATCAGCTTTGCATCAAGTCCTGTCTCTTCTTTGTCTTCCTGCCACTGCTCAGTGCCAGTGCTACCCAACACACCAGCCCAGGTCTCTGGGTGTCTCAGCACCTCTGGGTGAATCCTATGGCTCCTGGTAACTGCCCAGCTCAGCCTGTGTGCTGGCTGGGGTTTGAAGGCCCTCCTTGGCCGGGAGCAGCAGGACAGGCTGTTCCACAGGGGAAGGAGAGGCAGGAGCTGAGCGAATCTCACAGGAGCAGTGGCTTCACCAACACAGGGGTCTTTCTCATAACATTGAGCAAAAGGTGACCAAAGCAGGTCCATGATCATGGCCAGGCTCAGCCATGAGTCTGAAATTCCAGAAAAGACCATGGGGGTGAGCAGCGTGTGAGGCAAGCCAGGAAGCTGAGTCAAAAAGTCGGGAACAGGATCAGGATGGGGTTTGATCAGCCAGGATCAGTGTGATACTGAGCAGTGTCCAGGAGCAGTCACACTCCAGTGCTCACCAGGCAAGGCTGAGGTGACAAGGACAGTCTGAGGTCAAACTGGGAACCAAGTTGGAGTCATGGGAGCCTCAGCTTAAGAGCAGCTCCCACAAGGAGAGAGAGACCATGCTAAGGATTTGGAGCCAATCTGTTCTGAGCTTCTTCTCCAAGGGTTCCAAGCTTCTCAGACAGATCCCACTGAGCTGCTCCAGGCACAGGCAGCTGAACCAAACCCTGGGGCTGCATCCAGGGCCCCAACACCACCCTCCAGTGTGTTCCACACCCTACACCCAGCGCCAAGGGAGCTGGACATGCTCTGTTCTTAAAGCTCAGTATTCCTCCCTTGGCTGCTTTTCCAACCAGGCACTACTGAAAGGATAAACAGCACCAGCTCCTGAAGCCACTGGGGATTCAGAGTCCTGTGGTCACAGTGCTGCCAGTTCTGTCAGTCGTTTAGAGATCCTGGATTTGTTTAAGCCTGGAGTGCAGACCACAGCCAGGGACAATGGGAAAACACCCACGTGGGGAGTCTGGAAGGATGATGTTCCTTCAAACTCCTGCAAAACACGTCTGACAAGCTCACACTGCTCCTGTGTTGGCTCCAGGGAGATGACAGGTCCCCACAGAGTCCCTGTTTTTAAAGCAGCAGCTTCTGTTTTCCTGGAGGAAGTTCCATAATGAGGTGGCTGCAGATGTGATGAGAAGAATTCAGCTACTGCAGCTGCTCTGGAGTGAAACCTGGATCATCACAGCCACTTTAAAAATCTCCTATTTTCTTCACACAGTCGGGCCCGTGAGGTGTGTGCTGTGTCCCTTCTGTCCTGGTTCACACCACTGCTCAGTGCCTGGAGTTGTTGTGCATCAAACTGAAGATTAAAAAGTGGTGTGTTTGCAAAAACACTCACCTGGGGAGCAAATGAAGTGTTACCTTGATATGAAACACATGATATGGCTCCTGATGGTGGTCTATGGATAAATGCACCAGGCAAAGTGGGACACCAGCCTTAATTCCAAAGGAAGTCATTTTATCATCTTTTTAAAGGTTCTAATTTGAAAGTTTCCAGCAACTTCACACCACTTACTTGCAATTTATAATTGTCTCTGAGCAAATACTCCTGTTCAAAATGCCAGCACGGGGAAATTCAGAGGGAGCTGCTTTTCCCTCTCATAGCCCCTAATAAGGCCTGGATCTGCTTTGTGCTAATTAGAGAAATCTCTTTTGCCTAATCTTGTTTTGAAGCAAGTCCCCAGTGAGAAGCCAAAGCACTTTTAGAGACCGTGACCCCTCAGCTGCTAAATTCGAAGAAATAAATGCATTGTGTGTAGATGAGCAGTGAGGGGCTGGGGGTCAGGGACGTGTTATCAGCTGCTCTGCCTGATCTGGGGGCAGTGGGGGGACTGTACCTGCTCATGGGCACTGCCCTGGCATTGCCCTTAGTGGGACTGAGCAGGCTGTGCTAAGTCCTGCTTACCTGGACCTCTTCCCACCTGGGCTCAGCTCAGGCTCAGCCTTTCAGGCAGGTTCCAGAGCAGGAACTGGACCAGGAGCTTCAGAACTGTCATGCTGGACACAACATCATCCCATGGGAAGCTTTCCAGAATTCCATAATTCCTCTGCTGTCAGTGATGCTGCTGAAACAGGGGTTCAAAGTGCCTGGGCTGTTCGAGCTGCTCAGGGCTGTATTTAATTTTGGGTGACGGTGCTGGGGCTGTCTGGAGCTCTTTAGCTTATGCTGGAAGTCTTCCCACAGCCTTGTTAGAGCCTCCCAGAGCAGCTGGAATCACTGAGCAGAACAGCTCAACAGAGTGGATTGACAGTGTTTTGCTGGACCTTGGTGTGGCCGATGTGTAAAAAGGGGTGTTACAGCAGTTTGGGTTCCTGCAGTGCAAACTTCTCATTTGTAGCCAAGTTGTTCCACATGGGGAGAGGGACTGAGCCTTTGCCCTTTGTTTGGAACAATGAAAAACCATTTCAGCTACATGGGAAGGAAATTCAAAGCCAAGAAACGAGTGGTGTGTTTGTAACAGTGTCATTCACCTCAAGACACAGGGCATGGTACTGCATCAATCACGAGGCAATCACACCTTCCCCAGGGGATTGTAGGACCAACTGGCCAGTGTTCCTCTGCTTTTGGTGTGGGGTTTTGTCGTTGGTTTTGGGTTTTGTTTTGGTTTCTTTGTTTGTTTTTGCTTTTGTTTTTTGTTGTTTTTTTTTTTTGGTTTTGCACAGACAGCAGGACCTTCAAGAATAAAAACTGGTTGGTGCACTTGGCATGGGCTCAAATTTGAAGTCTTGACTTGCTCTGTACCTGCTTTGATGGGATCATTGGTGGGTTGGTCAAACTACACCAGCATTTGCTGCTACAGAATGTTGCATTTTAAAGATAAGTAGGGCAAAGCTGTGCTTTTCATTTGGTGGAAACCTCCCTCACTGCATGAAAGTGTCACCTCCCAAGTTATAATGTGATCAAGGATCCAGCTGAAGACCTGGTTGGTGAGTGAGGTCTCTGAGGTTCCTGCCACTGGAGCAGTAATGGATCTGATGTCTCATAACCAGAGGCTGTGGTTCTCCAGCAGAGAGGGTCAGGAGAACAGCCCTGGATCCTCATCCCATGTTTTCTAAGCAGCAGGGACTTGCCATCCCTGACTGAGAGCCAAATCCTGTGTGTCCACCTTGCAGAGCAGATTTCTGTGCTGTCCAGGGGGGTTGAAAAAGAACATCAGCTCAGAGCAACCACCTGGCACCAAGGACTGTGGATCTGCTCCTGCCTGGACTCTTCACCAGGAATCCCTGCAGTACTAAGGGAGCTGAGCCATTGTGTTCCCTCCTGTTTCCCTCAACACAGAAAAACTCTCCCGATTATTCTCACCCCCCTGCTCAAGCATTGCTGGTTGATTTGTCCACATCACCACCTTCCATCCTGCAACACCTGGTAATACCATGGGCTTCAACAAGACCAAGTGCTGGTGCTGCACCTGGGTCAGGACAACCCCCAGGATCAGTCCAGGCTGGGGATGAGCAGATGGAGCAGCCCTGGGAGAAGGACCTGGGGGGGCTGGTGGGGGACAGGCTGGACATGACCCAGCCCAGAACCCCCCATGCCCTGGGCTGATCCCACAGCGTGGGCAGAGGGAAGGGGGGGATTCTGCCCCTCTGGTGAGACCCCCCTGCAGAGCTGCTCCAGCCCTGGGGAACAGCACAGGGAGGACATGGAGCTGCTGGAGAGAATCCAGAGGAGGCACCAAGAGGATCAGAGGGCTGGAGCAGCTCTGCTGGGAGGAAAGGATGGGAGAGTTGGGATTGTTCAGCTTGGAGAAGAGAAGCTTTGGGGTGACCAATTGTGGACTTCCAGGACCACAAGGGAGCTGACAAGAAAGATGGAGAGTGTTTCCAAGGGCCTGGAGTGATAGGACAAGGGGGAATGGCTTCCCACTGACAGAGGGCAGGGTTAGATGGGATATATGGAGGAAATTCTTGGCTGTGAGGGTGGGGAGGCCCTGGCACAGGTTGCCTAGAGAAGCTGTGGCTGCCCCTGGATCCCTGGAAGTGTCCAAGGCCAGGTTGGACGGGGCTTGGAGCAACCTGGGCCAGTGGAAAATGTCCCTGTCCATGGCAGGGGGTGGAACTGGCTGATCTTTAAGGTCCTTTCCAACCCAAACCATTCTGGGATTCTGTGATTTGATGCCCCTTTGACAGGAACTTGCTCACAAATCCTTGCAGGGCCCCTGAGGTTCCGTGAACACTGCATTTCCCCAGCGCTTCCAAAGGCTGTGATTTTGCAGACACACACAGGGAGCAGGGCATTGTCTGCTGGATTAGGGCCTTGATATTTCTAATCATACCCTGCCTCATCCTCTTTGAGTGCTGAGAACCCAATTCACTGGCATTCAGTGGTTTCTCTGGGCGCTATTTCAGATGCAGAATAATTAGCAACGTGCAGGAAAAGCAACAAAGCCATGAATGGTATTTAGTGACAATTATTCCACCGAAAACCATTCCTTACTATTATAAATGGAGCTTATTAGCACGAAATTGTTTCCATAGGAAGCAGCATCAGCAATAAAAAGAATGGCTGCAGGCTGGCTCTGCAGCAGGAGCAGCACAAAGTCCCTGCCCAGCTCCTCCTCGCTACAGGGCGTGGGGAGGGAGAGACCCACAAGCCTGTCATGGCTTGGGAAGCATCAGCTTGGCACTGCCAGCTTGCCTGGCCCCTTCTCCAGCCCCTGGCACGGCACAGTGGTACTCCTGCCTGTGCTGGGCAGGGCTCACACCGCTGGAGTGAACTGGTTTGTAGTGGGGAGGGAGCACTGGGGGTGTTCACCGGGAGAAGAGAAGGCTCTGGGGTGGCCTTGGAGCCCCTTTCAGTGCCTAAAGGGGCTCCAGGAGAGCTGGAGAGGGACTTGGGACAAGGGATGGAGGTACAAGAGAAGGGAGAATGGCTTCCCACTGCCAGAGGGGAAATTTAGGTAACATGTATGGAAGAAATCCTTCCCTGTGAGGGTGATGAGACACAGGTCCAGAGGAGGCCAAGGAGATGGTCCAAGGGCTGGAGCCCCTCTGGGAGAACTGGGGGTGTTCACCTGGAGGAGAGAAGGCTCCAGGGAGACCTTGGACCTCTTCCAGTGCCTAAAGGGGATCCAAGAGACCAGGAGAGGGATTTGGGACAAGGCCTGAAGTGACAGGACACAGGGAATGGCTTCCCACTGCCAGAGGGAAGGGTTAGATGGGATATATGGAAGTAATTCCTCCCTGTGAGGGTGGGGAGGCCCTGGCACAGGTTCCCCAGAGAAGCTGTGGCTGCTCCTGGATCCCTGGAAGTGTCCAAAGGCAGGTTGGACAGGGCTTGGAGCAACCTGGGCTGGTGGAAGGTGTCCCTGCCCATGGCAGGGGCTGGAATGGGATTGTCTTTAAGGTCCCTTCCAACCCAAACCATTCCATTGTTCCATGATTCCATAATCAAGCTCATAAAATCATTAGTCCATCTACACCTAATTCACAGGGAACTCCAAGTGTCAAGTAGAGAAATGGGGCATTTAGACATGTGATATTCAGATCTGAATGACTAAATCCTTTCTGTACCCTAAATCCTCATTTGTGTAATGGCTTTGCCCCCAGTCCTGCAGAAGGAGGTGATCTCTGTGCACAGGAGGGTATCTGTGGGCAAGGTGGGTGCCTCGCTTGGCCTCACCAGGGCTCCTCCAGCCTCTGCTGCTCTTCCAGGGATGCTCCCTCCCCTGTTAGCAGGTCTCTAAGCTGGTTGCACAAGCCACCACTCAGAGGTTTCTGATGCCTGGGAGGTGTTTCAGACATGCACAGAGCCCTCAGCCCTGGTCAGCAGGAGAGAAGAAACTATGGCTCCTCTACCCAGAGCCTTCCTCCACACAGAAGACTCAATTTAGGAAGGCCATGGAGGGGCTGGAGCAGGTCCAGAGAAGGGCAACGAGGCTGGGGAAGGGTGTGGAGCACAAGTGCTGTGAGGAGCAGCTGAGGGAGCTGGGGGGGCTCAGCCTGGAGAGGAGGAGGCTCAGGGGAGACCTTCTCACTCTCTGCAACTCCCTGACAGGAGGGGGGTGCCGGGGGGGGTCGGGCTCTGCTCCCAGGAACCAGCAGTAGGACAAGAGGGCACAGCCTTGAGCTGCACCAGGGCAGGTTTAGGTTGGACATTGGGAAGTTCTTCCCAGAGAGAGGGATCAGCCCTTGGAATGGGCTGCCCAGGGAGGGGGTGCAGTCCTCGTCCCTGGAGGGGTTTGAGCAGAGCCTGGATGTGGCATCAGTGCCATGGTCTGGGTGACAAGGTGGGGTTGGGTCACGGGTTGGACTGGATGATCTCAGAGGTCTTTTCCAAACTCACTGATTCTGTGATTCTGTGACTCCTCCCCAGCTGTTGAGCTCTGCAGGCACAGGGCAGCTGGAATGCAGGAATTCTGAGAGAGGCAGTGGAGATTTAAAGATTGAGCCCACAGAAACAAAGTCACTTGGGCAAACACCTGAGTGTTCAGTGCAGTGGAGTGTGACAGCCCTGTGGATCTGTGACAGTGTTTGCTGCACCTTCCCTCCTTTCCCCACATGGTTTAGTGGGTACTTCCACTTAAAATTTGTGGGAGATTCCCTCTCCCTCCCCATAAAATACCATCTGTAAAATGTAAATCCCACACCTGTGACACAGCCCGAGTGTGCCTGGCAGAGGCCACAGCCAGTGAGATAAGTGCTGATGGTGTTGATGTGGGAGCTCAGGAGCCACTAGAGAACATTTCCCTTCACTGGAAATTCGATTTCCCTGCTCTTTATCTTCAGGACATGATAACAGCCCCAAATGCTGCAGTGGGCTCTGAAGGCTCTGGATGAATCATTCCATTTGACTTCTGAGGGCCTGGGATTCTCTGCCCTGTGCTCCCAGGGATTTTCCCTTTCAGCCCCTCAGTTCTCCTGAGTTGTGTAGCAGCAAAGTGGTCATGACTGCTTTGCTCTGTGTTCAGCAATTAGAGGTATTCATGAGGGACAGTTTTTTAGGCATTTCTCTGGCAGATCAGGATTTGGAAGCAATTCTCCTGTGCTTGGTGGCCACCGCCCGACTGAGCTGCTCATGGCTGAGCAGCATCCTGGGGGAAACTCCCAGTGCTCCCTCAATTTTCTGTTAACATTTGTCATCATTTCAAGCTTTGCAGATGTAGAAACATCTTTGGAAAGGGGCAGAGGGAATCAGGGCAATCACTGGTGCCTCAGTGAGTGGCAGGACAGGGGATGGCTCAGCTCTGTGGGTGGGCAAGGCTCCCCCAGCAATGGAGCACGGGAATTAATTAGAGCTAAAAATCAGCAGCCAAAGACACTCGAGGAGTAAATGTCACTTCCAAAGTAGGGCAGGGAGGTAACTTTGGCCTAATTAACCACATCTTCAGTGCAGGAAAAGGCCATGAGTGCAGCTGCAGCCTCCTGTGGGCACCCTGGGCAGAGGCCACTGAAGGTCAACATGGACTGAAACGAATGTGAATCGTTCCCTCTCCTGCAGGAACAACTCACAGCTCCAAAGCAGGTTTGGTGTTGACAAAGCACAGCAGAAAGCACTGCACATCTGTCACACTTGCTGTCTGCTTGTGGCTGTGCGGGCCTTCCATAAATAATGGCCATAAATACTGTAACCAAGTTAATGTTTGCCTCACCCTCCTGCTATTTGTTATGATGCACAGAGCAAGTTATGTTAAACGAGTCAAAGCTCCTGGAAAAGTCCCTCTCAGAGAGCAGCCAGAGCAGAGCTGGGCAGGCTGTGCTGGGGGGGTGCAGCCTGGCAGGGGCTCCACGTGTGAGGCACCAGGTCAGTAATTGCTGAGTTAGAACCATCTTGGGGGTGTGTGCAGGGGGAAGGGATGGGTCGAACCTCACAGAGGTGAGATGGTGTCATATCCCTCATGGCAGCCCCTGGAGTAGCTGCCAGCCACAAACAGCCTGGGAAAACTTCACCACGCACAGCTCCTGGAGCTTCTGACCCAGCTCAGATTGGTGAGGACACTGCCCTGTAACACCCCACAGCTCCTGCAGCCCCTCACCCAGCTCAGACTGGGACAGTGAGAACTCTGCCCCTCTCCCTGCCCTGGAGCCCCGGAATGGCCAGTGGGTCAGAGCAGGGGTGGCCACAAGGACCAGAGCAGATAAAACTTATTGCCTAATATTGAAGAAAAAATTCTCTGGACAATTTTAATACAGAAAGGTAGAGAGCAATTCCTTTCATTAAGGCCTTAAGGTGCATAAAATACATAAGCACACGGGGCAGCATAGCTTTTACAATTTTAAAACACTAGCTAATTATCATATCTAACCATTACATAATGGGATACACCTTGTCCAAATATTGCCTGTCCCCCAGGACCTCCCTCAGCCCTGCCCCCCCGAATTGGGTGGGTGGTCTTTTACAACCTTCCTCCACCTTCTTCTTCATCAACACCTTCTGTCTTGCTTGGAGCCATTTCAAGGCTTCTGGGCCTTCTGAAGAGTTTTGGCTAGGCCATATCAAACAATGTGACTATTATGTTCTTCTGGGTACACTTTATACAAACTAGATGTTCTTGCTAAAATCTTTATCCACTGAAATCCTTGACGAGGAACATTAGACAATATTTCTGGACTTTAGTTTAAAAGGTATTTAGCTAGAAGTTCTATCCTATAAGTGCTAAAAAGCTACATTAAAAATCTAAATACTATAGTTTTTAAGGCATTAGACCAAGGGCATGTACTCTCCAGGCAGTCACAGTCCTGCCATCTGCACATGTGAGAGCTGGTCTGCCACAAGGATCCAATAGTAGCTATAAAATAATCTGCCTCTTTCTCCTTCTTCTCTCTTCTTTCTTCTTCTCTTTCTTTGCTCCTTTCTTGATGTTTTGGGTAGCTTAAGGCTGGTGGGATTGGATCTTGCTCAGCTGTGAGGGTTGTCATGTTCTGGGTCAGCATTTTGGTGGGATGATTTGTTTTGACTGTGTGCTCCTCTTTTGAAATTTTTGCCAAGTTCTCCTATTTCCTCCCCTAAATTATCAGTGAAGGTTCCTCTTGGGAAGAAGTGTGTGGTGTATTCTCTTGAAGCCGTCTTAGGGTATTAAAGAACCCTGCACATTTTTAAAAGTAAAACTCTGGGCTGGGGGTGCAGCTCTGAGGGGGGTGTCACACTGTGGCATTTGGGATCACTGCTGGGCCCATTTCTCCTGTGTCACTCCAGGACCTGCCTCTCTGGGCACGTGGGAGCCTTTCCCACAGGAAATCTGTGCAGCCACTGCTTCCAAATTGCTTGGCAAGGACAGCTCAGCAAACAGTCCATCTGCAGAGAACACCCACTGTGGGGGCTGAGAGGTTCCCTCCAGGCACACAGGAGGAGGCCCAGCCTCCTTCCAGCTGCCTGAACTGGGGGAACTGGCAATCTGGGGCAAAGCTGTGGAGAAGCTGCATCATCCCCTCCTCCTGCCCTGCCAGCTGGGAGCAAGCACAGAGTCTCCTCTTCCTCCCCTCTGCCATCTGTGAGCAGAGGGCACTGTCAGGACAGAGGCAGCCTCTCCTCAGGGCAAGGGGGGAGAGCAGAGAGCAGGGCCTGTCACAGTCACAGAGTCACAGAGTCTGCTGAGCTGGAAGGGACCCACAAGGACCATCCAGTCCAACTCCTGGCCCTGCACAGGCCCATCCCCAAGAGTCACCCCCTGTGCCCCAGAGGATCAGCCAAACCCTCCTGGAGCTCTGGCAGCCTTGGGGCTGTGCCCACTGCCCTGGGGAGCCTGGGCAGTGCCCAACCAGCCTCTGGGGGAAGAACCTTTGGCTGAGATCCAACCTGAGCCTGCCCTGACACAGCTCCAGCCATTCCCTGGCTGCTGTCCCTGGTCCCCCCAGAGCAGAGTTCAGTCCCTGCCCCTCCTCTGCCCCTGCCCAGGAAGGTGGAACTGCACTGAGGTCTCCCCTCAGTCCTCACCACAGAGGATTCCACCCCACAGTGCCAAAACCAGGCAAGAGAGCAGACCCTGTGACATCAACGAGGATCAGCCAAGAGCCCAGGGATTGCCACAAAAGTCCCTGGTGGTAAAGCAGGTCTGGGGTAAAGCTGAAAAGCAGGTGAGCAGTTGGGGTACCAGTGGAGTCCCCAGAAACACAGCCCTCACCTGGGGCCTCACCTCAGTGGGGAGCAGCCTATGGAGCTGCTCATGGAGGTTTTTCCCCCAGCTGCTTTCCCAGCAGCTGGTTCCACTTCCTGCAGCTGCACCAATGGTGGTCAGATCCCTGAGAGGGAATTGGGGGATTCATCCAGAGACTTGACTGGCACACCTCTTACAGTGCCAGCCTTCCAGCTCCCCAGACCTTGGGCAAAGCTCTGGCATTTAACTCTCCTGACAGGAATACACACAGGAGATGGCACATGTGGTGTCTGGAGATGGTTTGTCTTTGTGAAGGTCCTGCACCAACATGATGCAGTTCTTGGCTTCTCAGTTCACCCCTCTCTCCCTCTTCTCCCTGTCTGTCAAAAGACACCTGAAATCCTTGGCAAACATCTGTGCTCAGCCCAGACCTGCTGGTACTGCTGCTTCCAGAAAGGATGAAGAGGATTTTTTTAGGGTCCCAGAGAGATCTGAAGGGGCAGAAGCTGCTGCAAGTGGGTTGCAACGAATCCCTTTGATTACAAACAGCAAGGAAGAAGGATCCAAACATCTGGGGATTTCTTGGTATGGAACTGAAAGATTCACTCATGCTTTTAAAGTTCCAAATTGCATTTTTTGAGGGCATGTTGCCATTTCATGCCCGACAGCTTATGAGAGTGTGTGTGCCTGTGTCTGCTGAGCATGCAGCACTGATTTCATTATGCAGAACGTGCCCTGAACTGGCAGGGGAATCATTAATGCACATGGTCTTGCTGCAGGAGGCAGGGATGGCTTCCCATCCCTAACAAGCAGAGGGACGAGCGCTCCTCACTCTTCTGCTTGGTTAAACAAGGAGAAAAAAATCAAACACTGTGTGTGGAGCTGGGAGAGAACAGCAAGGAGCTGAGGGGTGAGGGCTTAGTGCCACCTTTGCAGGGAAGAGGGAGTAGCAAAGTGTTGTGCTAGAGGAGGTGGGCTGGTGCACAAGGTGGCAGAGCTGAAGAGTCCTGGTTTGGCCAAATCTGAGCCCTGCTCTGTGTGAGCAGGGACAGGACCCAGGGAAGGGCTGGAGCTGTGCAAGGGGAGTTTTAGGTTGGATCTTAGACAAAGGTTCTTCCCCCAGAGGCTGGTTGGGCACTGCCCAGGCTCCCCAGGGCAGTGGGCACAGCCCCAAGGCTGCCAGAGCTCCAGGAGGGTTTGGACAATGCTCTCAGGAACAGGGTGGGATTGTTGAGGTGTCTGTGCAGGGCCAGGAGTTGGACTGGATGATCCTTTTGCTCAATTCCAGCTCAGGATATTCCACAATCCTCCAATCCTTTCCTGCCTCAGGGCTGGTTCTGCTGTGCACTTTGGGCCCAGGTGCTCAGCCCTGTGACTGAACTGTGGGAGCTCTGCATTCATACACTGACAAAACAGTGCTTCCTATTTCTCTCCCTCTTCCTTTCTGGATAATTCCTCACATTCAATGGGCTTTCTTGGCCCACTGTAGAGCCCTGAGCTGTTCCACTGTGACCCCCAGCTGTCTGTCTTTGGTGCTGGGAGGTAATTCAGGATAGTGAATCCTACTTTTCCCCCAGCACAAGGCTTTCCATGCAGTTATTTGAATCCCACATGCTGCTTTACTGCACAGTCATTCAGGACAATTAGGTCCTTCTACAACTGCCTTCAGTAAATATTCTTTTCTAGTCCCATGAATAATAAAGTATCCACAGAGCACAACCCTTGTTACTCAGTCCCTTCTCCAGATCCCTTCTGAATATGCTGAGGAGTCCAAGTCACTTCCCACAGCCCTGGGACCTCCTTTCATTTATTCCAGCCCATTGCTTTCTCTTCTAATGAGGTTTTAGGCCATGCAAGGGATTTCCCTCTCATCCCACTGCTTCAGTGAAGCAGCTTGTTAAAAGCTTTCTGAAAATTCCAGTCCCGCTTCGATTATCCATGGATTCCTCCGGAATCCTCCAGTGGGTTTCCTTGCACCTAAGCTCTTCACCACTGTATCATGTGTATCAATTCTCTGCTAATTCTGTTCTCCATCATCATCCCTTCTGCCTGCAGTGGACATCCAGTGCCCTGCCCAGCAGTTTCTCATGTCATACAATTTTAAAAGGAATTATGTACTTCTTATTCCTGGCTTTTTCTTCTGTTTCATCTGCACGTCCCTGAGTACTTTCATTTACTTTTAATGCTGAGTCCTTCCCTTCTCAGCTGCTTTTAACCCTTGGCCAGCTATTGGTGCTACATTTTCTGGCTGTTGTTCAGTTCTTTATGAATTAGAAAGGATTTATTAGTGGCTTATGATGCCTTTAGCAAGCTGTTCCTCAAAGTCTTATTTTGGCTCTAACATTTCCCGGTCTTTGAACACCTATTTTGCTGGTTTTGGTCCCTCTGTTAAGTGAAAGATGTTTCCTCTGAGCCTTCCTCACACTGTCTTTAAAGAATTTTCATGCCATAGATATTTCTCACCCTTGAGCTGTTCCCTGGAGTTTCCTCTAAACAAATTTCACTGGTTTTATGTCTCTCCCCCTTGAAAAACAGTGGGTGCACTGCAAGAGGCTTTGGTGATTTCTCTCCTGAACTGGAGTAAACAACAGCTACAGAAGCACCTTTAAGAGAAGCATTTCAAATTTGAAATTTAATTACAGCTTAAATATGGTGTTCAAGGCCAGGCTGGATGGAGCCCTGAGCAACCTGGGCTAGTGGAAGGTGTCCCTGGCAGGGGTGGAATGAGATGAGCTTTGAGGTCCCTCCCAGCTCAAACCAGTCTGGGATTCTGTGATTAGAGAATAACTTTCTATCCAGAAAGGAAGCTGTGGGAAGCTCTGGTTCTAAAGCCATCCTGCCTTAGTTTATTTTCTGGATAAATCTACAGATCTTCAGGTGGAGTCTGAAGAAGCCAAACCACAAATCTGCAGCAAGCAAAGCTAAAACCTCTGGGAAATACTGGAGAGGTGATTCACTGATCTTCACCTGCCTGGCCAGACTGCCCTCAGCAGCAAGGGCAGGGTGTGCTGGATGGGTCTGGGGTCTGGCTGTGTGCACAGGGAGCTGTCATGGAATGCTGGGCTGGTCCAGAGGTTCAGGTGGCACCAGAGCAGGTGTGTGACAAGGCAGTCACATGCAGGAAGGGTGTCAACAGTTCCAGCAGTGTTTGAGCACCGCAGTGAATTCATGGAGTGCATTTACACTCACCCAACACCCTGTAGATATTTAATCCTGTGCCCTGCAGCACAGCTTCAAAGAGATGCTGAAACCATCCCACCCACTGTGACCACTCCGGAACCTCCAGGCTGGAGGGTCAACTAGAGCAGTGAGTGACCACTTGGGAATATTGTTCATGAGGATGGAGCAGGATTGGTGAGAAGGCTCCAGGGAGACCTCAGAGCCCCTTCCAGTGCCTAAAGGGGCTCCAAGAGACCAGGAGAGGGACTTGGGACAAGGGCCTGGAGTGACAGGACACAGGGAATGTCTTCCCCCTGCCAGAGGGCAGGGTTAGATGGGATACTGAGAGGAAATTCTCCCCTGGGAGGGTGGGGAGGCCCTGGCACAGGTTGCCCAGAGAAGCTGTGGCTGCCCCTGGATCCCTGGAAGTGTCCAAGGCCAGGTTGGACAGGGTTTGGAGCAACCTGGAATAGTGGAAGGTGTCCCTGCCCATGGTAGGTGTTGGGACTGGGTGGTCTTTGAAGTCCCTTCCAAAACAGTCTATGATTTCACTGAGAAAACCAGCCAAATTGCTTTATTTCAGTAGCAGAGAAATTAAACCCAGCCAGTGGGTAACAACACTCTGGTAATGTTCTGGATTTCAAAATTTTTGTTTACATCATAGTGAAAGGGAAAAAAAAATCTCCAAACCTTTGGAGATTTTTTTGCTGATCTAAATTGCTTGAATTTTCATTTGCAAAGTGAAAAAGGGGGTTTCAATATGATTTTCTCCACTAAGGAAACTTGAAATTCAGAAATCCTCTGCCAAAACTGTGTTAAATCCAGTACATACCCACAGAATATTCAGGTTCTCAACGAAGAAGTGTGTTTTCATGGAAATGTGTTTTGTCAAATGTTCCCACCAGTTCTAATTGAAACCTGTTCCTTCATTGAGATGCAAACATTTTCTTTTGACAGCGTTCAGATACAAGGTCTGGGGATACAAGCTTGTATTTAAGCAGAATGCTTAAAAAAATACAAAAGGAATGTTTTATCAGTATTTAAATGAGACCAGAAAGTCATTTCTTCCTTTTCCTCTCCAATGTGGATGGAGATGTTACCACAAATATTTTCACTTTGACAAAACGGTGAGTCTGTGATAAAACTCACACTCCCAAATGGTTGTGACTGGCTCTGCTCCTGCCAGCAGAGCAGGACCAGAGGAACCTGTCCAAGTCCTGCAGGTCCCTCTGTGCCCTCCCACACTTCCACCAGCCCTGGCTGACATTGGACTTCTGTCACATAACATCAGTGTGGAGCTGGCACCCAAATCCCAGCCCCAAAGGCAGGGGGGAGTCCCCCAGGAGTGAAGATGGACAGCAATTACAGCCTGGCTTCACAGAATCCCAGAATCCGCTGAGTTGGAAGGACCCACAAGGATCACGGAGTCCAACCCTCAGCCATGCACAGGCCCATCCCCAAGATGTGCCTCCAGTACAACAAACAGGGCCTGTGTGAGAATTACCTCCCTCAGAGCTCTGCCTTTCCTCACAAAATCCTCCAGGAGGGCTGAGCTGATTGTTTCTTTAGCGTTGCAATAAATCTGGGAGTGCTGGATAATCACCTGTCACAGCCTCCCAGGCGTTCCATAACTCCTCAGGCTTCAGAGGACCTAAAGATGATTTAGCAAAGGTGATTTATGGAGCAAATTTATTGATAAATGGTAACAATGAACTGTAATTACACTGGATATTAGATAAAAACAGTCTCTGCTCATTAAATGAAGGTTGGGGGAGCAGGGGAAGGTGCAGGTGTTTTATGGTGGCTGCAGGAGCTCTCTCACTGCTTGTGTTGATCACACAGGATTCCAAAGGGCAGGAACAGCTCAGGGCAGGCACTGCAAGTTGGGTTCAGTCATATCTGCCTGGTCATTGTTGAGATCCTGATGCTGCTCCTTCATGGTTCACCTTAGGGAAAGTCAGAGCAAACCCTCAGGTGCTGCACTTGGAGTGAGCTGAGGGCAGAGGGGCTGAACTGCTGCTCAGCAGTGTTTGAAGACTCCCAGGGCCATTGAGGTTGGAAAAGCCCTCTAGGATCATCAAGTGTGACTGGAGCATCATCCACCCTGTGCCCGATGCCCACATACATAGGTGTGGCTGTTCATGTTTGTAGAAGCCTAAATTCCAGCAGTTGGTGTCCACTGCTGAAGTCACCAAGTGATGATTCTAAATGATGATCCTAAAATCATCTTCATTTTAGGAAGAACTAAATTACTTTAGGACAAGACACTGCCTATCTTCAGGGATCACAGAATCCCAGAATCCCTAAGGTTGGAAAAGCCCTCCCAGCCCATGGAGTCCCCCCTGTGCCCGATGCCCACCTTGTCCCCCAG
>NW_016690447.1:388236-390657 GCF_001604755.1 Lepidothrix coronata | reverse complement strand
CCAAGGCCAGGTTGGACAGGGCTTGGAGCAACCTGGGCTAGTGGAAGGTGTCCCTGCCCATGGCAGGGGGTGGGACTAAATGGTCTTTAAAGCACCTTCCCACCCCAAACATTCTGTGATTCCATGATTCCATAACGTAGGTAACCCCCACATCCAAACAGGTCCATCCAGCTCTACCTGGGCTATGAAATCCTGCTCATTGTCTTGCCTGGGTGTTCCCTCCCATCGTTTTCTCCATGTTCTTTGTGGGCTGGGGGTGCAGACATGCAGTCACAAGGTTTCACATCCTGACAGAACCCCTGGGTTTGCTGCAGTCCCTGTCACTTGTACCTTTATTCCCACCCAGCACAGAGAACCTGCTGGTGCTGCAGAGGGGCTGAAACCCCCGAGGGCTCGGGGACAAGCAGATCCAGCTCTTAAGGAGTTGCACAAACCTGCTGTTATTGTGCCCATTGCAGCTTTTTGGGTGGCCTGGGGGGTTCAGAGCACTGGTGTCTGTGCACATGTTGGCATTGCTGCAACATTTGGCTGGAGCACCAAGACAAGATGCTTATTCCCAATAAAGCCAGCAAAGTGTCACATGGAGAGGGGTCTGGAGCAGAGACATGAGGAGGAGGTCGTGGGGTAACTACTAATTTCACTCTTGAGTTCCTTCATTTTCCAGCGTGCCGTGTCCAGAAGAGCTGGCAGTGGCTCTGCTGCCCAGCCACACAGGCTGACTGGACAAGGGAAAAGTCATCTCCCGTGGAATGACACCCCAGGGAACAGGGATAACAGTGTGGAATCACTGACAGTCACGCTCCAGCTGACAGTCAAAGTGAAGGAATGGCAATCCAGAGCCAACTGGGGATGGTCTCCAATCACAGTATGAGCAGACATTCGTGCCAAGGAAATGCACATGGAAAAGCAAGGGCATGGAAATCTTTCCTCCTTAAGTCTCTATTTCCTTTAAGGCAACTAAAGATATTTGCTAAATGTCACAGAATCACAGACTGGTTTGGGTTGGAAGGGACCTTAAAGATCATCCAATTCCACCCCCTGCCATGGGCAGGGACACCTTCCACCAGCCCAGGTTGCTCCAAGTTTCATTCAGCCTGGCCTTGGACACTTCCAGGGATGGGGCAGCCACAGCTTCTCTGGGCAACCTGTGCCAGGGCCTCCCCACCCTCACAGGGAGGAATTTCTTCCCAATATCCCCTCTAAACCTACTCTTTGTCAGTTTGAAGCCATTCCCCCTTGTCCTGTCCTTCCTGGCCCTTGTCCAAGGTTCTTCTCCACCTCTCTTTGAGCCCCTTCAGGTGCTGGAAGGCCTCAAACAGGTCGCCCTGAAGTCTTTTCCCTACCAAACAATCCCAGTATCCTCCCTAGAGACAACAAGCAGAGACCCAGCTCCTGTTCTGGACCTGCAGGAAGCTGCACCAGGGTCCAGTTCCTCTCTTTGTCCCCCCATTCCAAAGGTCCCTCCTGCCTGTGCTGAGGAACCCCCAGGTACTTTGGAGAGGCTTTTTGCTTTCTGCCTAGATAACAGGACACTTCCAAAGCTGCAGAGCAAAGGAAGCATCTTCTCCCATGCTTCTGCAGTGTTCTCATTCCTTAGAGTCATAGAATTGCTAAGGTTGGAAAAGACCTTTAAGATCATCAGGTCCAACCATCAGCCCAACACCCTGGAGGGGTATTTCCTGAGGGAGAAAGACAGTGCTGGTTGGAATTCTTTCAGATTGGATCTGTTGGGGAAACAAACCCAGGGCAGGGATTGGGGTCTGTCAGAGGAGGATACAGGAGAGATGGTTTTTTTCCAGGGTTTTTTCCAGGTCTGGACACAGAGGAGTTGGTGCTTCTGCTCAGTGAGAGCCCAGAGGGCAGAGCCTGGAGCTGTGCCCGTGGGATGGACCACACAGGTCTGAACCCCACTGAAAAGCTGATTGTGCACTATTCTCACTGCCCCACTGTGCCAGACACAGCCCAGACACTGCCTGTATTCCTAACCCAGGAAACCCAGGAAAATGTTCCCAGAGCCCTCCAGCTGTAGTGTCCCTGTGCTGGGGGCTCTGTGACAGTGAAGACAGGAAAAGCCTCCCACCCCTGTGCTTTGTCGAGGGTGGGATGTGCTGCTGCAGCAGCTCCTGATTTTCCCAGTCCTCCTCAGGGATTCACGTGGGGAATGAGGATGAAGGGAAGTTGCTGCTCGTTGTCAGGCACCATCTGGGGCCTTCCATGGGGAGAAGGCTTGGAAGGAGATAAGACTTGCATTTGGGGTTTGGTTTGAGCTAATCCAGCCTGCAGAACAGGCTGAGGTTCAAGACTTTAAAAAGGAAACCTAAATGCAGTTTAATTCCAGAAGAGACAAAAATATTGGCTGATCCACAGATCAGCCTTCCCTTCCCTTCCCTTCCCTTCCCTTCCCTTCCCTTCCCTTCCCTT
>NW_016690447.1:382169-387722 GCF_001604755.1 Lepidothrix coronata | reverse complement strand
CTTTTCTTTTCTCTTCTCTTTTGCTCTCTTTTCTTTATCTCTTAGCCAAGAAAAAATTGTCTGGATTTGTCTTGCTCCATCTGGACTGGGAATAATCATTTTATTCCTGTGATTTGTTTTGTTTTGATCAATGAGGTGCAAAAGGAATTCCTTGCACAGCCCAGGTTATCCCTTTTTTACCTCCTGGCCAGGCCACAGCTCCAGCTCCATGCTGGAGCAGGGAGGTGTGTGAGGTCAGGGCTCCTGGGGGCATTAATTGTCTTTTCAGAAGGCTGTCTGTGAACAGCAGAAATCACCCCAGGAGCAGTGTCACTAAATCTGCACTAATGGCACTTTTTGGTGGTGAATTATGACAACATTTTGAAGCCTTTCTGATGGTCCTACCTAGAGCTATCACAAGGCAGTAAAGGAGCCATAAATGTGATAACAAAGAATTCCTTCCCAACATGCAGCCAGGCTGATTTTACACACAATTCATGTGAAGTGTGCATTCAATTCAATTATTCAGAGATGATAATGTCTCCTCTTCATAATCCTTAATCACCCTGCCAATACGATTCTGCTCACTCTGGCTAAAGAGGAGCTGAGGGAGAAATGTGTTTGGGCAGGGCAAGGATCCCTAACACTTCCCAGTAATGGTGGATTAATTAGTGACAGATGATGATGGAGTGTGTGGAGCAGAGTAAACACAGCTTCCTCCTCAGCATGGGAATGACAAACACCCCAGTGCCGGGGAGTTTAGAGAGAAAATAATATAAAATAACATAATATCTGTCATATAGAATAGATAATATATAAGATATCATAGAATAGATTATATATAATAATAAATATAATATAATTTGGACAGCAAATCATTTAATTTCTGTGTGACTGATGCCCATCAGTGCCTTGCTGCATCTGGGCTGGCCCAGGAAGGAAAGGGGGGTGACTGGTGGGTGGCAGTGGCTCGGTGGGTGACAGGCAGCCCCTGCTCCTCTGGGTGCCAAGTGCCACCTCTGTGTCCTGGAGAAGATCTGGAGTCACAGGGCTCTCTCTGGAGGGGTCACATCAAATTCCATGCTTGACTGAAGATGACACATGCTCCATCTGCACCTTCTGTCTCATCCACCTTCACTCACACCTACTTGGTCCTTCCCTAGACCCTCACATGTGAATTTTGGCTCAGCCTTTTGCTTCCTGGTGCAATACTAATTCTGGACCCCTCCACAGCAAAATTCATGGCTTAACCTTGTGCTTGGAGGGCAAAAGTTCTATGAGCTTTCCAAGAAAAACTGATGCCAGTCCAAGTGGTCAGTTTGGGAAACCAGAAACATGGGCCTTGCAGTCCAAACTGGTGAAGAAATCACTGAGATCGAGTGAGGTGATCTGAAGTTCCTTTATCCCACGGTGGCACCAGTCCTGGAGTAGAAGCAAAGGTTCAAACCCATCCTCAGGACTCTGAGACATGGACACCTGTTCCCAAAACATGGGCTGAAAGGAGACTCTTCATTCTGGCAGGAGGACTTTCCAAAACAGCTGCAGTGCAACCCCTGATGGTGGAACAGCTCTGCAAGGCCTGTTTGCTTTGCCTGTGCAAGAGGGAAATGCATTATATACACCTTAGCATGGATTGGGATGTCTGGGATGTCTCTCCTTGACCTTCCCATGTTTGTTTTAACCTCCCTGCCCTGTCCTTGTCTTCAGCACCCAATAACCCAGCACTCTTTAAAAAGATATTTATGTTTCCTGTGTCACCATGGGAGGGATTGGTGCCTTTGAAGGGATTTGGGGGGTTCCTGTCTCCCTGGGTGGACAGGCTGTGTTTCCATCTCATCCCTCCCCACTGACAGTGAGGAACAGAGAGGCCTTTCCTTAGAAGGCCCTGGTTCCACTGCTGCTTTTTGTGACAGTGGCCAGTTTTGATTCATTTTTTAAACCACACTGTTTTTTCAGTCCCACAGCACCCAACTCCTACCCAGGAGTCTCAGACCCCAGACACAAGTTCAGTGATCAAACCCCCCTTTTCTATGTGGCATCAGGACAAACCTTTTTCTCCAGCACATGAGTGTGACCAGAACCAGGAGCTCAGTGCCAGTCAAGCAAATCTGGGCCAGAAATGAGGTGCAAACATCAATGTGTCCCCTGGAGGAACCTTCCAGTGCCCTTCCCTTTGGACCATCCCTTCCCTTTGAGACTGAGCTGGAAGGGACCCACAAGGATTACCCAGTCCAACCCCTGGCCCTGCACAGGCCCATCCCCAAGAGTCACCCCCTGTGCCCCAGAGGATCAGCCAAACCCTCCTGGAGCTCTGGCAGCCTTGGGGCTGTGCCCACTGCCCTGGGGAGCCTGGGCAGTGCCCAACCAGCCTCTGGGGGAAGAACCTTTGGCTGAGATCCAACCTGAGCCTGCCCTGACACAGCTCCAGCCACTCCCTGGTCTCTGTCCTTCCATACCAGCAGCTCTGTCAGAGCATGGCACGGGAACCTCTCTTAAATGGAAAACATTGAGCTTCAGCTTCAAAAAAACCCCCAAAATGCCTTGAAGGAAATGTCTTCCTTGAGGGCTCATTACTCTCCTTGCTGGTGGCCTGCAGGACCATCCCTCACCTTGTAATGAACCCCAAAGGGAGGGGGATGTTCTGCTCAGGAGTGGTTTCTCCTTGGCCTCACCAGAGAGTTGCAAAGTGTGTTCTCCTGTGGAGAAACAACTTAATTAAGAAGCTCATGTGGAGCAAAAGGCCCTCCTTTTCCCACCCTCTTTAGCACCCCATTAAATGCTTTATCCCCCATCCCATGTTTTCCCAGTGAGAGCATGAACTCCACGGGATTCCTTTGTGCAAGACCCATGTCCAGCAGCAGACATTGGCAACCCTTCAGCAGGAATGGCTGGACAGTAAAATAAAGCAGTAAAAAGCAGTAAAAGCAGTAAAACACTTGTCAATATGGGACAGTGCTGTGAACAAGTGTGAGCCCAAATGATCCTGCTCTCCCTGTGACATTTCCTTGGCCACAATCCACAAAGCAGGACCTGCTCAAGACCTTCTGTCAAACGCTTTTCCACTGGGAGATGTGATTCCAATACCTGCTTTCATTCCTCTGAAAAGACATTCGGTTTTCCCTTGGGTTTGGGGTAAGATATTTGACCTATATGACAGTATTTGATTTCTTTATTCAGACTGAGATGCTTTGTACCAAATTAATTCAGAATCCTGTCAAACAGAATTTCTCTGCTGCTGGGGTCTGACAGGAGCTGCTCTGGACCAAATGCCCAGCTCCTCCTCTGAGGACACTGATGGGTTTTCAGCTGGGCAGGGGAAAGAGAAACAGGTTTTCAGCCCCTGTGAAATGTTGTTATATGAATTTACTTCATCATTTCCATAGACAAGGGTGACATTTTCCAGCCGCAGGGGTGGCAAATTTGCCAGCTGTGATTCCATGACTTAAAGCGGTGGCAAAGGATGTTCTGGCCTTGTCAGGGTCCTGCTGTGGTGCTAATTAACAGACACAGAGAAAAAGCAGGGGGTTCTGCTGGGCTGGGTCCTGGAATTTACTGGGATAAATGAGCTGAAACTCAGGTTGGATCCTGGAATTTACTAGAATAAAGATGAAACTCAGGTTGGGTCCTGGAATTCACTGGAATAAATGAGCTGAAACTCAGGTTGGATCCTGGAATTTACTAGAATAAAGATGAAACTCAGGTTGGGTCCTGGAATTCACTGGAATAAATGAGCTGAAACTCAGGTTGGGTCCTGCACCCCCCTTTGCAAACTGGTCCTTGGGAGAAGCTGAAGGTCCAAATGAAATCTCAGGATGTCAGAGCCCCCCACGAGTGGTTTTCAGCATTGATTTACTGGCTTTGATTTCCACATGGAGGAAGCAGCATCCAGGTGTTTTTTTGTGTTTGATTTAATGTCACTCTGTCAGTAACTGATCTCAGCTGAATTATAATCAAACACAAACCAGGGTGTCTAGACAGAGTTTTGCATAGTTTAACAATGTTCCTCTGCTTAATTTGGGGCTGGTTTATGCACAGCCCCACAAGGAAGGACAGGCACAAACAGTCCTTCCCATCAGGAGCGACACTGGACTGAACATCTTCAGGCAGCAAAAATCCTGGAGAGTGAGAACCTCACCAAAACAGAACCTCTGGCACCTGGAAAGGTGAGTGGAGAGACAAGGATCTGGACAGGGGACACTGAGCTGTCACTTCAGTCTCCCACATTAAACAGGGGGATTTCTGGGCCAAACAGGGGCCTCTCACAAGAGACATTTGTGGCCATGGCCACCTTCCCTCTCACACAGTGACTCCTCTCCAAGGAGGAAACACATCCCTGCTTTATTCTTCCCTCAGCCTCAGATGGGGAGGGAGGAGACAGGGGGAGAAATAAATAACACACTCATTTAATGGAGTAAAATCAACCTCATCTGCCAGCAGAGCATGCTAATTAGCTTAACGAGGTTCCTTGGAATGAGAAAATATTACTTATTTCATTAACTGCATGACAATTGAGCTTCTAAATGAATCAAGAAATGGATCTGAGAATTAAGATGTAAAAAAATAAGATGTTAATAAAATAGCCACTGCCAGAAGAGTGTTTTAACCCAGGCAAGAAGGTTGGATTTATACCCAGTCATGTTGGATGAAAGAAATGATGGTTTACTTTTAAGACAATCTGGGAGAACTTCTCCCCAGTGTCCCCCAGGGTCTCTACATTAAAGTATTTCTTCTGTAGCAGTTGGACCACAAACTGAGCCTGGGTCCCCCCAAAAATATGGGACATCTGATGGCACTTGGAGCAGCAGAACTCCAGGGTTGTGTCCCACAGCAGAGCTGAGGACATGGCTTGGGGCAGGGTCTCCTGAAGTGCCAGTGGGGTGGTCAGTGGTACAAACGCCTCCTCTCCTGGACCACAGGTGGTATTGTGCAGATGGAATCATTTACTTGGACACTGGAGAGCACCAAGAGCTGCGAGGTTTGGAATTCAGCTGATAGGGCAAGAGAATTTGGTGAATAATGGGAAAATTGCTCTGTGAATAACAGGCATATTGGATGAATAATCTCTTGGCAAATAATATTTGATCTGCTAGAGCTGTCAGCAAGGGCCATGTGCTGCCTGTGTGTGCTGTGGGAAGGCACTGGGTATCTGCAGTTTCAAATTTCAGCTTGTTAAACAAAGCCAAACAAACTCCATATGGTTTATGAATAAGAAAGGTTTTCATCCTGTTGAACAAATGCAAACGTGGAATTGATGGTTGTGCTGAGCTGTGGGGTGAGAAAGAGGGTTAAAACGAAACCCAACAATCCCATTTCACTCTGCAATGGGACTAAAAGGGAAAACGCAAACAGGATAAACCAAAAGGTGCAGAACATCAGCCCCCTCAGCAGAGCTCAGAGCCTCCCTCCACCTCCAAAAACAGGGGATCAGAGATGGAAGTCCCAAGAGCATTTCATAGAATCACAGACTGGTTTGAGTTGGAAGGGATCATCTCATCCCACCCCCTGCCATGGGCAGGGACACCTTCCACTAGCCCAGGTTGCTCCAAGCCCCGTCCAACCTGGCCTTGGACACTT
>NW_016690447.1:370635-382090 GCF_001604755.1 Lepidothrix coronata | reverse complement strand
CCCCACTCTCACAGGAAAGAATTCCTTCCCAATATCCCATCTAACCCTTCCCTCTGGCAGTGGGAAGCCATTCCCCCTCGTCCTGTCACTCCAGGCCCTTGTAAACAGTCTCTCTCCATCTTTCCTGTAGGATCCCTTCAGATCCTGGGAGGCCTCAACCAAGTCACCCCAAAGCTTCTCTTCTCCAGGTGAAGAATCCCAACTCCCTCCTTTCCTCCCAGCAGAGCTGCTGTTTGTGCCTGTCCCAGGGTCGTGGAAAGGCCTGAGGAAAGGCACAGTCCCCAGGGCTCCACCCCACACTGGTTCCACGAGGGGAGGTCTGAGAACCCACCAAACCTGCTCCCAAAGTGTCTGACAGCAAACGGGGAGTGACACAGTGAGAGCCCAGAGCCCTGGGGAACACAATTCCTGGTGAAACCCAGTGTTTATTGGGCCTGGGGAGTGGATCCTATGGGATTCACCGAGCACATCTGCACTGTGGGATCACACACTGATCCACTGAACCTCTGCCCCTCTCACTGCCTCTGCTCTGTGCTCTGGCTGCAGCCTAAGAGACAACAGCAAAGGACTCTCCTCTGGCATTGCCCTCATGGCCTGAGGCTCCCCATCCTCCCGCTCCTGCTGGGTTCCTGCAGGGGCTGTGCCACATCCCCCCCTCTGGTTGGTGTTTAGGCCTTGCCCACAGACCCCTCGGAGGGGACAGTCCCCTGGGCTGCACCAAACCAGGGTGAGCTGCCTGGGACTGAAAGAAAGGAAGCAGGATCTTTGCTGATCATGTGCTGTTGAAGTGGATCCGTGTTTGGGGATGGCTCCAACTGGTTTCCAAGCCAGCCAGAATCAAAGCCAAATTCTGTCTTTTCCCTCACAGAGTCCAGAGAGTGGAGAAAGCCCTCCCTGGTGTCCCAGCACAGAGCTGGGAGCTCAGTCTGGGTCACAGTGTGTGGTGACACCTGAGGACACGAGGTCAGACCATGGCACCACAGCACAGGCAGCTCTCCCCAGCTCCTCCACCAACAGAGCCCCAGTAGCTTCCACCAAATTCATTCCCATTCCAAATCTTCCTTTCTGGCTGTGTCTCCAGCACAAACCCTGTGCAGGCACTGAGCTCCTCAGCCAGAGCTCTGCCAGATCCCACAGTTTCCCACAGCTGGAAATCAAACACCTGAGTCCGAGGACAATTCCAGATATCCCTGGACTTCAGTGCCCCCAGTTCTGCTGAGCCCCGTTTGCACTGGTGGCTCCAATTTCTCTGCTGCACATTGTGCTCCTGAAATGACAGGGAGGAGTTTCCCCCCCGTGCTGCATTTTCCACGAGCTGCTCTGGGTAATGCACACTTTGAAAATGATCCCCAGCAGCTGCAGGGTTTCTTTGGTCCCCTGAGTTCCCTGCTTGTTTAATAAACTTGTATTTTTCTGAGCAGCACAGCCAATTGTGAAGGTAAACTTAAAGGGGAAAAAATGCCTGTGAACAGAACTGATTAAATAGCAGGAAATACAAAGCACCCTGAGACCCAAATGGCAGAGCCACCTGATGGAAAATCCACACAGTGATTTTAATGAGAATTTATTACAACTGGCAAAAAAACCCCATCTAAAAAGTCAAGATTAAATCCTTCAATTAATACAGAACTTCACACAGATAAAAGAATCTTCTTTCTTTTCAACATCAGCCCAATCCCTTTTCTGAAAGCCCCTGGAAACACACAGGCAAAGAAAAAAAAGAGCTGATGCAGCAGATTTAAGAGGTGTAAGCAAATGCCCTGACCCCAGCAGAGTGTCCTCATGTCTGTGACCTCTCAGCAAAGCATTTTCAGTTCTCAAAACATCCATGACCTGGATCCCTTTCCTCTGATGTTCACCTGCCACCAGAATTCGGAGCACAGAAAGTATCTGCTCCACCTGCATCCCAGGTGTTGTGGTACCTTCACTGAGGGCTTCACCTCTGCCAAATATTCCCCTTGTTTTTACCTTGTAGGAGGGGAATTGGATTTGCTGTACGTGGAGTCTAAATATCTGCAGTCACGTGACAGAAGATAAGAGGTGGCCCCAAGATCACCATCCTGCTGATGACAGTGTCCCCAAGAGGTCCTGCTGTGTCACCTGTGTCACAACCCAGCTCTGAGGCAGGTTCTGGGTGGCACAGTTCTGCCAGGCTGTGCCACTGTGCCCCCCAGGCACTGCTGTGCTGTCCTGGGCACTGGGGGCTCAGGGCACCCACCAAGGGCTCTCCAGCCCTAAACTGCAGCTCCCTGGCCCTGGGGGTCCTGCAGGGCTCTGGGTCCAGGAAGGTTTGGGGGCTGTTCAGCCTCTCTCAGTAAGTGCCAGCTCACAGAACAGCTCTGGGGGCTCCAGTGGGGCTGTGGCTGCTCCCACACTGTGCTGATCCTACTGCCTTCCTCTGGCTTTTCCAAGGTACACTCAGCCTTTAGACACACCAGGCCAGGCTTCAGAGGAGCAAGGAGGGCCCTGTTCTCTCTCCAACACACCAGTTTCATCTTTCCCATCTTCCTTCCCTAGCAGAGCATCAGAGCTCAACAACTTGTCCCTGGCAGGCCAGGCTGAAGGGACATCTGGGGCAGAATTCCCACCAGGTCTCTCTGCTCCAGGGAGGGGACCTGTCCCTGTCCATCCTGGGGGTGGGACAGACCCCTCTGACACTGCCATCCAGGTGCAGTTCCAACAGAGAGCCCTCGAAAAGTGCAGAGGGGCTGAGTGTGGCTGTGCAGCCAAGAGCCCCCTGCCCAGACCCCTCTGGGACAAGGTGCCACTTTGGTGCCATGGAGGGGTTTACTTTGCATTTACTTAAAAAAGTAAACAGCAAAGACTGGATTCCCAGTGTCTGAGAAAATGGGATGATATCAGCTACAGGCAGTTCCTCTGATTCCATCTCTCCATCATGTGGTAGGTCAGTTAATTCATCCACCCACACTGGGGTAAATCCGGGGTGACCCTGCTCAGAGTCCCCCTGCTCTGAGTGTGGGAGCAGGGCAGGCTCAAGCGCAGCATTTTCCTGGACTGAAAAACTCTTCTCAGTTTTTTCTGCAGTTTCTCCTTTTCCCAAGCTGTGTAAAGCCTTCCTTTACCTTGATCCACTGCTCCAAAAGTACCCCTTAAATCTGAGAGGTGTTTGATGGAGATCAGGTGTTTAATGGAATCACATGTTAATAACTATTGCTCCAAAAACCTGGGAGCTCAACACCTTTCCTGGGTCTGGTAGAGGTCTGGAGGTGCCTTACTGAATTTTGGGGGCTTCAGAGCTGGGGAAACGTGACATACTGTCACTGTTGGTCCTCTTGTCACTGGGAAAGGGAGGGAGGAGCTGGTTCCCTGCAGCTCTGCCCTGCCCCCAGCCCGTATCTCTGAGCCATCCTGGCAGCAGAGAAAGCTCCTGACAAGCACATAATCCAATTAGCTCCTGCTTTCACATCAGCTCAGTCTATCTCCCCAAATTGCTTGTCATTTATCCATCACTCCCAGAGACTCCACAATCCAATTGCCTTTCTCCAAGCCAGGAATGAGGCACTCACAACAGGCCCCCTCGGAGATGTCGTTCAGGGCTTCCACTGCTGCTCTCCCGGGTAATGGATGAAGCTCTGTAGCAAATTGCAGCTTTGGGAGAGTTCAGGGCAGTTTATTCCTCTGCTTTGGAGCCTGTGCAGGTGACCCAAGTCACACAGGCAGACCATAAAGAGAATTGTGTTGATATAGACCAGCACAGCTCCAAAAAATACACCCACCTGGAGCAATCCTGACTTTTCACACTATAATTTTTTTAAAATATCATTTATATAAATATATGAAATATATGTATAATTATATAATTATATACAAAAGTATAACTATATAACCATATAAAGATATATAATATAATTGTATAAAAATATATAAAATATGTAAAATTTGAGCCATCCTCAAAGCCCTCTGTCACCAAGCCTGTAGCAAGTGTCTCAGGTGAGAGCAGAACTCCAGAAGCCCCAGAAATGGAACTGGGATTTAAGGACACATCCAGTTAGACCCCCACTGACTGCCTGCTGTCACAGCAGGGGACAAACGGGGCTGGGAGGAGACAAATATTTCCTCATCATTGAGGTTTATGTACCTGAGGACACCCCTAAAGCACAGAGGCTGCCCCTCGGGTCCAAGTGCTCTTATTCCTCGGGACAGTCACTGGGATTTGCAGATGTGCAGCCCTGCCTCCTTCCCTGTGCACACCACGGGGGGTCACAGGGTGGCCTGGATGTTCATGGCACCCAGAGCTTCCTCTTCAAAGTGGGAACAGCCAGAATGAGGCCCCAGGTCCAAAAGTGATTTAGAGAAGTTACAAACCCACCTTCTGCCCCTGACTGAGTGGTGCCAGAACCAGGCAGGTTTTGGTGCTGTAGCTGTCACTGCTTCACCACTGAGGCTGAGGAATGGGTTTAATCAAGATTTGTTTCAGATAAAGGACTGTGGTCCTCCCTCCTCTGGTTGGTTTTGAGTTTCCTTAGGGAAAGCTCTATGGTGACTTAAGGAAATCCTTGTCTCATTCCCACCCATGGAGCAGCACTCAGGGAGATACCCTGTGTGTGTTTATGATATTCATGGAATCATGGAATCATGGAATGGTTTGTGTTGGGAAGGACCTTAAAGCTCACCCAGTCCCACCCCTGAAATGGGCAGGGACACCTTCCACTAGCCCAGGTTGCTCCAAGCCCCGTCCAACCTTGGACACTTCCAGGGATGGGGCAGCCACAGCTTCTCTGAGGGCCTCCCCACCCTCAGAGCCAAGAATTCCTTCCCAATATCCCATCTAAACCTTCCATTTGGAGCCCTTCCTGCACTCCTGTTCAGTTGTGGCAATAGCACACCTTATGGCTGTGAAGCAGCTGTGGCTGCCCCACCCTGGTTTTTTGGGTGTTGCATTGACATGAAGCAGGGGGTGTCTTTCCCCAAATCAATATGTAAACCTTCAAACTCCCCTCCACACCCCCACACCCCCCACACACACATCCCATTTATTCCTGACACCCCTTGCATTTCCAGCCCTTTTGCAGGACAGACCAACCTGCCCAGCTCCACCAAGCAAGTCCATTTGAGGAATTGCACAAAAAAGATGCTCAGAGTCATCCAGGGGATCCACAGCAAAGCAAATCCTGGTCACCTTCTCCTGACTGACACCTTAAGGGCCTGATAAAGCCAAGGTGAGCTGATCCCATGAGAGCTGTGCCAGGCTGGGAACACTTAATCCTCTGCCCTTAACCAGCTCCTGCCACTGGAAATTGCCACTCACTCCCTGCCTTTCATCTTTGGGCTCCTTGACCTTGTTAACACCTTGTCCACTTCACCAGCAGCAAACTGGGAGCAATCCCAGGCCAGAACTGCCCAGCTCAGCAGATTGAGCCTGGAATGTGTCCTGACTTCAAAGGGCCTCCTGGCAGGATCCCTTCACCTTCTGCAGGAGGGATTTGAAATCACACTGCTGCAGCCAAAGGTTATTGTGAGCAAAAGGAAACACATCTTACACACAGGGAAAGAATTTATTAGTCACTTAAATAATAATGTTTTAGTAGTCTAATAGCCCAAGATATCTAATACAGAGAAACCTCCTAAATAAGATGGGTGAATATATGCCTGTGTTCTGGGGTTATGTTCACACTGGGACCCTCAGGGTCCCCAGGGGAGCCCAGAGGAGGTTGTGGCAATTTGCCATCACCCAGAATCCTCCAGCAAGAGGAAAACAATGCTCATGGTGAGGATTTCTTCCTCCTTGCTCTTAGGTCTGCTTGAGTCTGGTTTTACACATTTTCAGCTCATAGTTTGCCCGCTTTCCACTGAGTCTCAGTTAAAGCCTCAGGAGCCTCCCCCTGTCCCCTAAACAAAAAAAGGCTGTTGTTTGTTGTGCAATCAAAGGATGGTTTGTGATGGCTCTGCCAGAGAGGAGTTAACCCAGGACAGATGATGATCACAGGTAAAATAACCTGAAATGGTTCAGACCAGGACAAGTCCCTGAGACCCTTCACTGCAACAGTTGGGAAAAAATCTCTGCACTCAAGTGGCAGTTTTTGGAGTGAAGATGCCAGGAGGGACTCAAGGTTGTCTTTCCTCACCCAAATATCCACAAATCCTCCTGCTTTAGCAAGGAGAACTGCCAGGGAGAGGCAGTGAAGGAGGGACAGCTTTGGGCTCACAGATACATAAAGGTATCAGGGAAATTCATCTTGAGGAGCTTCAGCAGGTTAAAGTTTGTGTTTTTATAGGACCAAACAGTCAGACAGTGCTCAGCAACTCTTTTAAACATTTCTCTGAGGACTGTCACAACTCTGGAAGCAGCTCAGAGCAAATTCTGCTTCTTCAAGAATAGAAGATGGGGCTGGAAGCAGACAGGGATCACAAGGGACCCCTGATGGTGCTCAGGGGTGCCTGGACCCCATTCCACTGGAGCTGTGGGTACACTCTTGAGAGCTGGGCCATGGCCAGGGCAGTGCCCAGCAGCTCTTCATGCCCAGAGTGGACTCACTGTGCAAACCCTTTCAGTCCAGGCCTCTTCTGCTGAACCATCTCGTGCCAGCACAGGGATCAGCCCCATCAGAGGGCACTGCCCACATCAGGCTGCAGGACAGTGCTGGTTCTCCTGAGTCCCTGTGAAATATCACCTCCCACTTGCCTTTTGCCCTTGGTCTCACATGCTCAGAGAAGGCCAAACAGCCTTTCTTTGCTCCTGCTCCTCAGTGTCACAGAAACATGGGCATCTGCACAGTCCCTGAATTCCAGCTCCCAAACCCAGCAGGGACAGGCAGCAGGTGTTGGCTGCTCCTTCCAAAACAGGGGGTTCTTCCACATTTTCCCTCTTTCTTGTGGATGCTGCCTGAGCTGCTCATATCTGAGGAGATGAAACAAAGCTCTGGAAGGCACAGGGAGAGGGGGGATTTACTCAAAGCTTTTCCCCACATGGAGCTCCTGCTCTGCTCACACATCGCTCGTGGGCACATTGTTATTTTCTCACATTTCTGAAATCACTCAGTGTGGAGGTTCTGGAAACGATTTCCCACTGCAGTTGCTGAGCAGTCTGTGAGAGGAGAACATTCCTTGTTGAAAATCCAAATTCTCTGGCTGGGTGCTGGCACATGGAATGCTTTTATGTCATAGAATCATGGAGTCACAGATTGGTTTAGGTTGGAAGGGACATTAAAGATCATCCCATTCCACCCCCTGCCATGGGCAAGGACACCATCCTGTTGAAAAATGCAAAGGTGTAATCAATGGTTGTGTTGAGCTGTGGGGTCAGAAAGAGGGTTAAAATGAAACCAAACAATCCCATTTCACTCTGCAATGGGACTAAAAGGGAAAGTGAAAATGAAAGGATCAGGGCCTGCACTGGGATAAACCAGAAGGTGCAGAACACCAACCACCTCAGCAGAGCTCCAAAAACAGAGCACCAGCAATGGGAGAGAACAGAGAATTTCATAGAATCCCAGAATGGTTTGGGTTTGAAGGGATCTTAAAGCTCATCTCCTTCCACCCCCTGCCATGGGCAGGGACACCTTCCACCAGCCCAGGTTGCTCCAACCTGGCCTTGGACACTTCCAGGGATGGGGCAGCCACAGCTTCTCTGGGCTGTTCCCCCCCTCACAGGGAGGGATTTCTTCCCAATATTCTATCTAACCCTGCTCTCTGGCAGTTTGAAGCCATTCCCCCTGTCCTGTCCCTCCAGGCCCCTGTAAAAGTCCCTCTCCCTCTTTCCTGTAGGTTCTGATGCAAAGCTCTGCAGCACATGAGGGGGGACGTGTTTCAGAGGGACACCAGAGTCCAGCCCAAGGAGGGACAGTCTGGGTGACAACTCTGGTTGAACCCAGAGGCAGCTTCAGCCCAGACAGCATTTCAGGTCCCCCAACACCCCTGTCTGCTGCCCCAAACACACAGCAGAGCTGGTCAGCAGCCAGCAAAACACTGTTCTGGCAACAAATTCTTTCCAGGTTTGGAATGAGCCACAACAGAGGAGGAAAAAGAGAGATGAAGATAGTGGGAAACATATTTCTGAAGTCATTTTCTTATTAATCAGGCAGAACCACCCAAGGTCATTTCATGCCTGGACATGGACACAGATGGATTTTAAACCATCCCATCTCTTCGCTCTGGTTCACCTGCACACTTGTGTGCTGGGCTGAGGGATGACATTTGTGCTGTTCACCCCAACTCGGGGTGGCTTGACCAGGTCACTCCCAGCCCTCCCTCTGCTGAGCTGCCACATCTCCCCTCGGCCATGGCAGGGGGGCTCTGCCCCTGGAGGTCTGGTGGTATTTGGTGTCTCCCAGAAGAACTGGGTTGTGTTTGAGTTGGCTCAGTGCAGGCAGGGCTTTCTCTGTGACAGCTGAGAGGGTGATACCAATCTGTGCCCTACAGAAAGGCTTGTCTGAAATATTTTCTAAGCCCTTTATTTTGCTGTGAAGCAGTGAAATGTATTTTCAAGAGCAGCCAGAAATCCCTGCTTTCACCCTGTGATTCTTTGTTGGTAACATGCATTTAATTCAAGAGCAGTGTATTCTCAGAGTGGCTGGAAGGTGAATGAGAAACTTTTGCTATTCAGAAAGAAAATAAAATGGCTTTTCACAGGCACTGCCTGTTCTTGTGATTGTTACTACTCCAAACAGAAGTTTGTCTGCAATGTAAAATAAATGTCCTCATTTATAATCCTTGGGAATCACAAAAGAAGCAGATGAAGCCTTGCTTGGAAAGAGAGATAGGAGGGAGAGGAACAGCAAATAATTACAGATAGCAGGGACTGTTTGAGATGCTTTGGACTGAGGCAGCTTCTGCTGCGAAAGTGGAAATGATCCTAACTGGAACATCCCAGGAAGGACAGTGCCCTGGAGATCCTCTTCTGACCCAGCCCAAAGGATGCACACAGGGATGGAGGGAGGGCAGAGGGCTGAAGGACCACATTTGGGCCTATTGTTTCAAAGGGAAAGTATCAGCATTAAAGATTTGGATGAAAAGCTGGGCTTTGCCCTTGTTCAAAGTCACACTTCAAACAGGAGCAGGCAGCTGATCTTACCCAGCCTGTGAAGGGCAGGGCTGGAATGGTCCCACTCAGATGGTCCCATCCTCCCACTGCTTCCCAGGCAAACAAGGGGCCAGATGTGGCAAAGTCTTCTCTTCCCAAGCTGAAGTGAGGATCCTGTGTCTTGGGAAGAAGTTATCTGCCCAAAAAAGAAATTAGAGGTGAGTGAAATTAATGTTGGTGGTTTCTGGCCCATGAGAAAGGCAAAGAGACTGTCCCAGGCAGGATGGGAGCTTTGGACAAGCTTTAGCAGGGACACCCTCCTGTTGGGTGCTGAAGTGCAGGAAGGACCCCCTGCCTTCCTAAACTCCTTCTCAGAGAGGGGTCTGTGTGCAGCTGGATCCAATCCCAGTCCCAGATTTGGTCATTGATTTTTCTCTGAAGGATTATATGGACGTAACTGAGCCTTTATACAACTTTGCCCTGTAGGATTAAGGATGACAACTCAATATATGACTAAAATAAATGATTTATTTAAATTGATGATAATGATAATTGTGAGTCTGAAAGACCTTAATCAGAATTATTTCCTTCACAATATGTGTAGATATAACTACTAGTAGAGAGCACTAATTATTGAAGAAAAGTGATACTGATATTAAAGCTTGGAAAATAATTATTAAGTAGAGATTGATGATACTCACCCACACAAATGGGCAAATCTCTCAACCTTGAGGAGTGACCTTGAGGAGATCCCCACTCCAGGGAGGAATCTCCACACACTCTGGGAGGGGGGGTGTTAGAAGACCCTCTGATTAAAATAGGGGAGTGGGCTTTTATAGGATAAAAGGAGCAGCTTTAGACCAGTTCTCAGCACTATCACTTGTTGGTTCCTCTGTCAGGAGCTTTGCCCACTCCCTCCCTGGGGCCAGTTTCTCCCAGGAGACATTGTCTTTCCTCAGGGTGGAGCATTTCGGGACTGATGGGTCAGGCTGGTCCCAGCTTTCTTCAACACCCAAAGCAGTGTGACCCCCCCTTCTCCATCCACCACGAATAATTTTTTGCAAACAGAGTGTTGTTCAAGCTGGTTTGCCCCCACTTAGGCAAAACATCTGCTACAGACACCACAAGACCAGGTTTAAGTCTGATATTTTACACCTACTTGGCTTGTGAGCTCCAACATCCCAAAATGGGACAACAACGAGGGGTTCCTGACAAGTTGGCACCATCACCACAGCCTGGATGTTTTCCTGCCCACATCCCTCTCAGGAAAATGTGCCCAAGTGCTTGTATGAGGGTGGAGTGGCCTAAGGAAATTGTGTTTTATTTGGGTTTTGCCTTTGGCAGAAGATCCTGACATCAATTCATTAACATTTGCAAAACACTTTGAATTTCTCTGACAAGAAGCTCTGGAATAGTGCCTTGAATGATTCAATTATTAATTGCTGCTCTCAATAATTCAAACATTCAATTATTAATTGTTATTATTACTGTTACTTAGACCAGCCACTAACATGCACAGAGCTGTCTAAGAGCAGTGGATCTCCAGTTCCTGCCTCCAAAACTGCTTATCCTTTAGGAAACAGCTTCCATGTGCTGCTGGCACAGTCCTGGCTCCTCTCTTATAGTCCCACCCTGCCCTTGGCTCATCCTCACCCCCCCAGCTGTGGGGGGCAGAGCTGAGCTCGGAGCCCCTTTTACCTGCTGGTTCTAAAAACCAAACCTGAGGTTTTGTAGATGAAAGTCTGGAGTTTGATTCCCGTGATTTTACAAATCAAGGAGCAGCTGGATAACATCCAGGGACACATGTGGACATCTCTGGTTTATGGATCACCTCTGAAAGGAGTGTTTTGTAGGTTCCCTCTGTCACAGACTTCTTTTTGTGGTGCTGTGGCTCAAGAAGAGCTTGTTTTCTTTACACTTCTGTTTGAGGCTGAGCTAAAGGTCACCCAGCCTGGGGGCAAATCTGTTCACAGACACCTCAGCAAGCACAGCTCACACATTGTCATCATCCAGGGCTGACCAGACAGGCTGCAAATTTCCCCCCTTTTCAAACAACAGCAAAGAACCTGCCCCACAAACCTGCAGCAGAAAGCAAATCAGTCCAAGAATTCATCTTTTTGCAAACAGAAGCAAAATTCAGTATCAAAATTGTTTAAGTGGCCTTAAAATCAGCAGAGAGACACCCCCAGATGTGATTCCCTTGGGGCAGAGGAACTGCTCCTCAGGGCTGTGTCTGTGCTGCCTGCAAAGGACCAGGGCTGGGCTGGAGGTGTCTCCTCTCTCCACCCTGATGCCAGAGGTTACAACTCCCTTTTGGGGGCACAGGGAAGGGCTTCTCTGGGCTGAAGGACAGATAACGCTGCTGGGAACACTTCCTTCCTGGAAAGGAAACTGGAGTGTGACCAGGGAAGGGAACGGAGCTGGGAAGGGGCTGGAGCAGCAGGAGCAGCTGAGGGAGCTGGGGGGGCTCAGCCT
>NW_016690447.1:365070-370344 GCF_001604755.1 Lepidothrix coronata | reverse complement strand
TGGCACTCAGTGCTCTGGGCTGGGGGACAAGGTGGGGATCAGGCACAGGGGGGACTCCATGGGCTGGGAGGGCTTTTCCAACCTTAAGGATCCTGTGATTTTATGATTCCTAAAGGTAGGAGGCATCTTGTCCTAAAGTAATTTAGTTCTTCTCTAGTCAATGGAAAGGACCTTCATCCTGGTTTAGACGTCACAGCTTGACATGAACCATTTCTAGAGGTGTTTGCTGAAGCAGAAAGAGAATCTCTAAAAAGTCCAGCACTGGAGGGGAGCACAAAGGGCAAATCCAGCTCTCCCAACACTCCTGGTCCTTCAACTCACACTTGGACACCAGTGTGGCCCGAAAAGCCAAGTAAAACCCCTGACTAAGGAGCCAGCAGGAGGGAGAGAGAATTTCCTCTGCTTCCCACCTTGGATTAGGGGGTGGTGACCAAGGGACACGGTGTCGGTGGGTGACAGACCCAGGCCTGCTGGGACATCTGGGCTCCTCTCTGGGCTGGGACAGGCTCAGCAGGGCTGGGCTGGGCTGGGCTGGGATGGGATGGGATGGGCTGGGATGGGATGGGCTGGGATGGGATGGGATGAGAAGATGATGACTGCCAACATGTACAGGGCCCAGCAAATCTGCCTGGAGCTCCTGCCTCTTGCTCCACAGTGCTACAAGTGTTCTTTGCTTCTCAAAGGGTCCCTGGCTGTCAAATTCCCACAGACCTGGTTTACAGCAAGTTTCCATCTGGGCCTCGAGCTGCAATCCAGTGACTCAGGCACTTTCCCTTGGCATTTTGATTTCCTCTTCAGGCCCTGTCTAATTAAAGTGCACAGGCTGCAGCAAACAGCTGATGGCAGGAGGCTGTGTTGTCTGTAGCCTAATGAGGGCCTGATTTTAGTTGGGTAAATATAAACTTGTAATAAGGTCTCCTCCACACAGACACAGCTCACACTCCTGCCATAACCCACTCACGTACTGACAAGGATTCAGCCTCCCTGTAAGAAATAAAACCTGCTCTGTGTGCTGTGGTTGTGTGGGGAGAGGGGGAAAATCTGTCCCTTTTGTATGATCCTAAAATCAAGACGATTTTAGGAACAAGGGACAGAAGGAGAGGGAACGGCCTCAAGCTGTGCCAGGGGAGGGTCAGGTTGGACATCAGGAGGAATTTCCTCCTGGAAAGGGTGGTCAGGCCTTGTCAGGGGCTGCCCAGGGAGGTTTGGAGTGCCCACCCCTGGAGGTGTCCCAGGAAGGCCTGACTGTGGCACTCAGTGCTCTGGGACAAGGTGGGGATGGGGCACAGGGGGGACTCCACGGGCTGGGAGGGCTTTTCCAACCTCAGGGATTCTGGGATTCTGTGATCCCTGAAGATAGGCAGTGTCTTGTCCTAAAGTAATTTAGTTCTTCCTAAAATGAAGATGATTTTAGGATCATCATTTGGAATCATCACTTGGTGACTTCAGCAGTGGACACCAGCTGCTGGAATTTAGGCTTCTACAAACATGAACAGCCACACCTATGTGAGTATGGAGTAATCTAGTGAATATTTCTGTCTCAAAAACCCTCTTTGTTTTTATAAAATCTGAATCAGACACATTGTGTGGAAGGTAATTACTCTAAGAAGGACTCAATACCACAAAATGCAATCTCACACTATCTGCAGGGACATGTCATTAACTACCATATCTGGATACTTGTAAAAGTTACAGAGGGAAGTTCCAAGGTCTTTAAAACAACGTCAGAATGATCCTGCTCCCAAGGATGGGCTCTCTGGGAACATTGGGAAGCCTTTTACCTACAGCATTTCTCTCCCGAGCACAGACTGGCAGAACCTCCTCTGCCCAGAGCCCAGATGTCAGAGCTGGTTTCAAACATTAATGAGCTCCACAAACCTCCCCCACACTCCACTTGCATTATTTTTTTTAAATTAGCATATTAGCTCACTGGATCAGTTCAGGGCTGGTGAACACCCAACCCCACCCCCCTGTGTGATATTTGTGCTGCTGAGCAGAACCAACAGCTCAGGGCATTCAGGGTTATCTGAGGGAATGGCCTGGAGCTGTGTCAGGGCAGGCTCAGGTTGGATCTCAGGCAAAGGTTCTTCCCCCAGAGGCTGGTTGGGCACTGCCCAGGCTCCCCAGGGCAGTGGGCACAGCCCCAAGGCTGCCAGAGCTCCAGGAGGGTTTGGCTGATCCTCTGGGGCACAGGGGGTGACTCTTGGGGATGGGCCTGTGCAGGTGGCAGTGCTGCCCCTGGAGCTGCTCTCTCCAGCTTTCTCAGGTGAGTTCAGAGTCCTTGCAAAACCCTCTAAAGCCTGAGATGTGGCTCTTCAGGACCCATCTCCTCCTGGGGCACTGCCAGCAATGGAATCAGAGCAGCTGCTGCTCCTGGGCCCTGGGAGGGGTGTGAGGAGAAGGTCTGGCAGGAAAGCTCCTTCCCACCCTGCCCCCCCATCCACCACCCAGCTTCCATGTGCCTCTGCCTCTCTGTACTGGAATCACAGAGTCATAGAATCATGGAATGGTTTGGGTGGGAAGGGACCTTAAAGTTCATCCAGTTCCACCCCCTGCCATGGGCAGGGACACCTTCCACCAGCCCAGGTTGCTCCAAGCCCCACCTAACTTTGGACACTTCCAGGGAAGGGGCAGCCACAGCTTCTCTGGGCAACCTTTTATGTGCTGGGACACAGGAGACAATCTGGAAATGTCCCTGTGGCTGCTTTTTAGGGAGAGCAGATCCAGGTGGAGGGAGGATTTGTGTGCAGGGATGTCACGGAACTGGGAAACGAGTAGCACTGAGGTAACCAAAGTTACCCCCAAACTCATCCAGTTTTACTAAATAGCAGATACTCCCTGTGTTTATCCAGAGACAAAAGAAAATGAAGGAGAAAGCAGGAGTGGGATCAGGGAGGAGAGAACTACCAGTCACATGCAGTGGGTGGGATGGGCTCTGATGTGATGCATCAGAGGAGGGAATCTCCTTTAATGGGAAGATAATGAAGAATGAGCAACAAGAACTCTGTTTCCAAGGATTAAAAAACTCCATGGAGCCAGAGTTATTTGCATAAGTACCTCTCCTGAAATGAAAACATATAAATCATTTCCTGGCCTCCCAAGTAGCTGTGACTCAACCCACGGGACAGATAAACTCACAGCAGTGGCTTCCTCTTGTCTCTGCTCCTGAGGTTCAGTTTGGGGCTTGAGGGCCTTGTCTGTCTGTCCCCACAGGGCAGGAGAGAAAGTCAAACCTGATGTCTTTGCTTCAGTAAGAGAGAAAGACCCTTGGGATCTAACTTGGAACTCCAGGATTGTCTTGTAGTCTCATATTTTAAAATGCTGGCAATGGCATTTCTAAACAAACCTTGCTTTTCATCTTTTTCTATTTTTTCCTTTCTTTCTTTCTTTCTTTCTTTCTTTCTTTTCTTTCTTTCTTTCTTTCTTTTTCTTCCTTCCTTTCTCCCTCCCTTCCCTGAGTTTCAGAGTCTTGGTTTATTTTCACACACAAACACAGGACCTGTGGCTGTTCCCCAGGAACATCCAATGTTTTGGAGCATGTTTTGGAGTATGTTTTGGAGCAGCTGAATTGCCTTTGTCGTGGCCCTTTCCCATGTCCTGCTGATTACAGAGTTAATTAATACCAAAAGAAAGACTGTAATGAAGGACTTAGACATGAAAGAGAGGAAGGTGACTTGTGTCTGAGCATCACTGTTCGTGTTCTGATGGGTGAGTGCTCCTCTAGTCAGGTGTTTCTGGAGCTGCCTCCTCCTTGAGACCATGTCTTTGGACCATCAGAATCTTCATTTTCTGCCTTATCCCCTCATCTCCTGCTGCACCACCTCCAGTTTCACAGGGTTTGTGTGGTCACACAAACCTGTCACTCCCTGAGCAGAAGTGACAGACTGGAACCTCTCCCAGGAGGGTGGGACTGTCACAAATCTGGGGTGTCAGGAATACACACGACATTCTGTGGTCAGAGTGATGCTCTTTAAGTAATTTTACACAGGATTTCAGCACAGCATCAGTTCCTATGAGGAAAGGCTGAGGGAACTGGGATTGTTCAGCCTGGAGGAGAGAAGCTTTGGGGTGACCTAATTGTGGCCTTTCAGGACCTGAAGGAGTGACAGAAAAGGTGGAGAGAGACTATTTCCAAAGGCCTGGAGAGACAGGACAAGGGGAATGGCTTCAAACTGACAGAGTGTAGGGTTAGATGGGATATTGGGAACAAATTATTCCTTGTGAGGGTGAGATTGGCACAGGTTGCCCAGAGAAGCTGTGGCTGCCCCATCCCTGGAAGTGCCCAAGGCCAGGTTGGATGGGGTTTGGGAGGTGGGACAGTGGAAGGTGTCCCTGCCCAATGCAGGGGGTTGGAACTGGATGGGCTTTAAGGTCCAACCCAAACCAGTCTGTGATTCCATGATAATGCCACTGAAGGCAGCACTGCTCAGCACAGAGGCAGTTTGGGATGATCCCAATGCAAAGTGCTGTGTCAGCATTTCCCTGCCTTTCCCAGGATGCCTGCAGTGTCCCCAGGGATCAGGGATGCCCCATGGTCCCTGCAGTGGGGCTGGAATTGCAGGAAGACCTGTGGAAATTCCTGCAAAAACTTTCTCCATCCTCTCTCCTGAATGGAACATTTTTAATTAACATACAATTTCCAAGGCTGCAGAACTTCATAAGTCAATGCAAATGCTGTGTTTGGACAGGAGGAGGAGGAGGCAGATTACAGAGAAATGAATCTCCCTCTCATGGCCCGAGTTCAGAGCACAGATGTCTGCTCAGTAATGGATTTCTGGCAATCAAATATTTTCTTTAATGCTGTAAGGCAGCTTTGCAGTGTTTGATCATGATTACTCTGAGCATCCCACGGTGTTTTGGGGTGTAATTAGATGGGAGCAATTTATTCCAGAGAGCAATTGTCCCACAAAATACTTCTGTGTATGAAGTGACAGCTCGGCCAGATTTCACTTCACAAGCGTTTGTGTTTCAGTTGGTGGAATTTGGGTCTTCTCCCTTGAATGCCTAATCCTAGTCCTGCTTCATCTGTCTCTGGGGGTCACTGTGAGCTCCAGAAGCACCTGAAATCAGCAGAGGAAGAGCATTTTCTCTGCTGACATGCAAAGAGAGATCCAGTGCAACACCAGTGATGAGTGTTCATTGCCTACAGGCCTAAGATAGAGGTAAAGCCTCTCATTTGGATTGGCCTTTCCTTTCCTTTCCTTTCCTTTCCTTTCCTTTCCTTTCCTTTCCTTTCCTTTCCTTTCCTTTCCTTTCCTTTCCTTTCCTTTCCTT
>NW_016690447.1:362865-364939 GCF_001604755.1 Lepidothrix coronata | reverse complement strand
CTTCCCAAACCTTCCCTTCCCAAACCTTCCCAAACCTTCCCTTCCCAAACCTTCCCAAACCTTCCCTTCCCAAACCTTCCCTTTCTTTCCTTTCCCTCTCCTTTCTCTGTTCTCCTTCTACAAAGGAAGCTGGGAGGGCACATCTCAGACCCAAACACTGCAGCTTGAGCTTTATGTCACGGGGATCTTCCAGTGAAGATCTGAAAGTTGATCCCAAAAGAACAACCTGCAGCCAGCTCTGGGCTCTGGTCACTCCACCCAAACGTGCTGAGGTTCTTCTGCTGTTTATCAGATGTGAAATCCAAGCCATCCCCTTCACCCCTGGGAACACGGAGACAGGGCCTGGGAGACAGGAGAACAAACCTCCTGCTGAAATCATGGAATCATGGAATTGTTAAGGCTGGAAAAGAACAGTAAGATCAAGTCCAACCCCCAGCACCCCCACCATGTTCACCACCAAACCACGTCCTCAAGTGCCACAGCCACATGTTTTTTTAACTCTCCCAGGGATGGTGACTGCCCTGGCCACCCTGTGCCAATGCCTGACCACCCTTTACATGCAGAAATTTTTCCCAATATCCAACCTAAACCTCCCCTGGTTGTTTCCTGTCATCCTGTCATGTGGGAGAGGAGACTGACACCCACTTTTTCTGAGAGAATCATAGAAGTGCTCATGGAAAAGGCACATGGTGGGATTTTTGGGGTGTCTTGTAGGGCCAGGAGTTGGACTGGATGATCCTTCCAGCTCAGGAGATCCCATGAGTCTATGACAAGGATCTCTGGGTGTCTCTACTCCATTCTTCCTCCCAGAGCAGGACAATCTTCACCAGCAGATCAGCTCAGCTGTGGCTCTCTTTAGTGGATCCCAAGAACTTCCAAGGGTTGCCAGCACACCTTCCCTGGGTGAGCTGCTTCAGGGCTGTGCTGCAGGGAAGCTTATCCTTATTACAAAGAGAGAAGACAGAGAAATATTGGGGTGAAAAGGCTTTCCAAAGCCTGGTCAAACCAGTGGATGAAATCCACTCTAGCCAGATCCTGCTGTTGCTGATCTGTTCCTCATATTGTGAAAAGAAAAGCTCATCTGCTGGTTTTCCATCATGCCCTAATCAGACTTTGCCCAAACTTTAGGAGTATTAAGAATGAGCTGGTGTTTGATGCTGCACAAAACCAGCACAGCACAGCATCATTTTTCTCATCCCCAGTTTTCCCTTAGAGGGAAATTTCAGCAAGTGATGGTTTCCTCATTAGAGTCTCAGATAAAGGAACATATTCTACACCAAAATCCCAGATTTAATGATCCTGCTTGTCTGTACCTTTTTGAGTCTATCACAATATTGCCATTTATATTTATGAGATTATAGAGAGATTTAAAATGTTATAAACTTCCCAAATCCTCAGAGTAAAAATAAATAAATAATTAAAGGAAGAAGTGTTTACTTTGAATTTATGAACAAAACAAACAAAGCCAAATCCTGGGGATGTGGGCAAGAGGAGTGAGTCCTGTTGGGCAGAGAAAAGTGGAAAAGCAAAAGTCCATCCTGGCTGGAACTTGGGAGTGTTTCAGTTATGCACACTCACCTGCACTATGGGGGAAACCTGGAGAGCTCCTGGTTCCTCAGAAACAGGCTCTGACTGTCCAGAGAGGTCCTGGACTTGCAGGAATGTCATTTAGGTTTCCGTGGATGGCACAGCCTGGCAGGTCCTGTGATCAGCCCTCACCCACTGCTGGGCACTGACTCTGTTGGGACATTGGGGTGGAGGGAGGAGGCTCCTGGTCCCTGTTCAGCACTGGGACCTCCTGTGCCCAGCTGGGCACATCCACCCACAGGGTGACCTCCCAGGGGACCCCATTGTGTGGTTTTATCATGGAGAGAAAATGCTGGACAGGACTCGTTTGTGTTCTGAGGGGCAGAGGAGGGGCAGCTCCATCTCTGCTCTGTGTGGGCAGGGACAGCACCAGGGAATGGCTGGAGCTGTGTCAGGGCAGGCTCAGGTTGGATCTCAGCCAAAGGTTCTTCCCCCAGAGGCTGGTTGGGCACTGCCCAGGCTCCCCAGGGCAGTGGGCACAGCCCCA
>NW_016690447.1:356984-360912 GCF_001604755.1 Lepidothrix coronata | reverse complement strand
TGACAAGGTGGGGTTGGGTCATGGGTTGGACTGGATGATCTCAGAGGTCTTTTCCAACCTGGTTGATTCTGTGAGTCCGTGATGAGCCTCGATGTGATCTGGGAACATTTCTTCTCTCTGTCTCCACCTGCACATGGACAATCCTGTCCTCACCTGCAGCACTTCCACACCACACGTGACTGTGCCCAACTCACAGCTCTGTTTTTCTCCCACTCTGAGATGATTTAGAGCCAAAAAACAAATGTTAAGATGCAAAAGCAAAAGAAGTGTGTCAGTGGTGTTTGGCTGGAGTCCAGGCCCGGGAGCAGAGCAGGCGTGGGAGCTCCTGGGAGGTTGTTGCTTGACGAACTCCCACTTGAAACGGCTGATGAATTTCAATATTTGGACAGATGGCTGGAGTCCCAAACCCGAATTTAAAATACATAGTGAAGCTCTTCAGAAATTGCAGTATCTTCCTTTGCAGGGAGTTATTTCTTGGAAGAAGGTGTTCTTCCTTTTTTGTTGTTGTAATGACCACAATTGGTCTTCCCACCACGGGCTGTGCTGGATTTGGGATCATTTCCTTGCTTGCTGTCCCTCCCCACGATATTTGTACCAGATTAATTTTTTTCCTGCAATCAAGAAGAGCTCTGGTATTACCAGGTAACAGACTTTAATAGGTCTATTTTCACATAAATTATAACCAAACTCTCCACTTGGCTGCATTTGCAAAGCACGGAAGGAAATCATATAATCACATGGTAGTTGTAGTGATAAAAAAGAAGGTAGAAAAGCAAAATTATAGTATAAGAAGCTTAACCATAATCATTTAACCTTTCTCCAAATCAGTTCCACTCTACTGAAAACACTCTCTTGAACCTGCCTTGGACACTTCCAGGGATGGAGCATCCACAGCTTCTCTGGGCAACCTGTGCCAGGGCCTCCCCACCCTCACAGGGGAAAATTCCTTCCCAGTATATCCCATCTAACCCTGCCCTCTGGCAGTGGGAAGCCATTTCCCCCTTGTCCTGTCACTCCAGGCCCCTGGAAATAGTCTCTCTCCATCTTTCTTGTAGTTCCTGAAGGTCCTGGAAGGCCACACTTAGGTCGCCCCAAAGCTTCTCTCCTCTGGGCTGAACAATCCCAGTTCTCCCAGCCTTTCCTCCCAGCAGAGCTGCTCCATCCCTCTGATCCTCTTGGTGCCTCCTCCAGACTCTCTCCAGCAGCTCCATGTCCTCCCTGTGCTGTTCCCAGGGCTGGAGGCAGCTCTGCAGGGGGGTCTCACCAGAGGGGCAGAGGGGCAGAATCCCCCCCTGCCCTCTGCCCACGCTGTGGGATCAGCCCAGGGCACGGGGGGTTCTGGGCTGGGCCATGTCCAGCCTGTCCCCCACCAGCCCCCCCAGGTCCTTCTCCCAGGGCTGCTCCATCTGCTCATCCCCCAGCCTGGACTGATCCTGGGGGTTGTCCTGACCCACCTGCAGCCCCTCAATGGGGCCATTGGCAGGATCAAATCCCAAGCATGTGCCCACAGAACCTATGGAGAAGAAAGACCTCCAGAGCCAGCCCTTCCCTCCCAGACAGAGTGGAACACTCACAAACCATACTCTGCAGACTGAATCTCACTGAGGATGAAGGTTTTTGCTCTGTTAGCATGAAAAACATGTACACCAAGTCTTGTCAGAGTGTAAACTGCCTGGAAGCTTTTTTTCCTCAAGGAAGATATTTATTCAACTCCTCCTTTGATCATGCAGGGGCTAACAGACTCAGCTGTGCCTGTGCAAATAAGACTAGTAACTATTATGTTACAGCCACCAGAACAGGTTGGTTTAGTGACACTGATTTATGAAGAGCTCTCTTTTTTGAGGCTATAACGTTAATTAAGTGCTTCTGGAGAGTTTGGATAAAAAGCATATTTACTCTTGCCATAGTGAAACGGTCAATATTTTGTGCATTTCACAAATATTTCTGATACCTGTCTGCAGAAAAACGGCCCAGCAAAGCAGGCAGCTGCAGGAGGAGCAGCCCAGACACACTGCTGAAATAGTCAATTATTTAGATTAATTAATGAGTAATGGCTGTGCCTGCATTTTGCATGTCATTTGAATATTCCAAAGCCAGAACTTTCAGCTGTTCCTGTGTTACTGGCAGAGCCACACTTCTTGCAGCAATCACAGGGAATGCTGCTCTACAGAAACTTCCAGGTTTTTGGGGGTTGAGAAACCCAACAGCAACTCTGTGGACTGGCAGAGACTCGTGTTTAAACAGCTTTACAGTAGGTGGGCATCCATTGGGATTTATTCTGTAAATGCCTGGGAACCTACAGCCACATTCTGCTCTGTATTCAGGCACCTTCCTCCCACAAAATTACCAGGGATTACGTGCTTTTAAAAATCCTACTGGGTGCTAATTTGCATTTTTATGTGCCTGGCTGCACTGAAAAAAAAAAAGACATGCCTGGCAGCCAAGTCTGAAGGAATCCAAGGAGAATCCCCTGGTCTCTTCTCACTCTGGGATTTGGGACAGACTCCCATGTTCAGTGACACTTTGCTGCTCATCAGGTGCCTGTACAGCCCTTCAGGGGTCAGTGGCCAGAGAATCAGTCCCAGGGTGGTTTGGTTGGAAGGGCTCAAAGCTCATCCAGTCCCACTCCCTGCCATGGGCAGGGACACCTCCCACTAGCCCAGGTGGCTCCAAGCCCCGTCCAACCTGGCCTTGGACACTCCCAGGGATGGGGCAGCCACAGCTTCTCTGGGCAACCTGTGCCAGGGCCTCCCCACCCTCACCCACCGAGTTCCACAGAAAGAAGTTTTGAATCCAGAAAGCTCAGTGGGGGTGGTCTTTGGTTCATGGCAACCCTGGAGCCATCCCTGGGGATGGGCCTGGAGTTGCACTGGATGATCTTTGTGGGTCCCTTCCAGCCCAGCAGATCCTGTGGCTGTCTGGGACAGACCTGGCCAGCACAGCTCCAAACCGTGCCCCGAGGTGTGGTAATGCTCACATGGGCAATTGCCAGGCAGTGGCATAAAACTGAGCTTTTTCCTGACATCACTGAACTTCCCAGTCCGGATTCAGGCTCAGGTTCTCCAAAATGGGCTGTTGTTCCTGGGTTTTTCCCCATCAAAGCCTGCAGAGCAACCAAGAGATCCACGACACACAGAGAGAGAGGGACCCCCTGGCTCCCTCCTTAGAACCACAGAGTTGTTAAGGTTGGAAAAGACTTCTAATTCTTCATTAAGCCCAACTGTCAGCCTAACATTTCCAACCAAGCAATTCCTTCCCTCTGCCTCACCAAGAAGGAGGAAAACATGCCAGAGAGCTGTGGGAAGACTCCTTATGCCAAGGCCCCCTCAGCTTTGCTATTTGTACAAAGTATCCTCCTTCACAAGGGGACGGAAAAGAAAAATAATGCTGCTTAAAAATATTCAAGAAATAAAATAATGCCTGCAGGAACTCCAGGTCAGAAAGCTCTGAAACAGGTGAGGGAGCAGTGAGACCAGAGCAAAGCTGTTTCTCTGTTTCTGGAAGCACGAATGCTTCTGCTTTGACATTGGAATGTCCTTGGAGCAAAACACAAAGCTGGATATTGAGGTGTCTCAGCTGGGGAGGGAGGGTTGGATAACCTTCCAGACCCTCAGTCACAGCCCCTGGCAGGCAGGGAGGAGCTTTATAAATTATGCAGGTGCCAAAGACACCAGATACTCTCAGAGGAATGAAGCCACTTGGAAAAGCATCCTGAAAGTGTCTTCCTGGGCATTAACCCCTCTGAGGCTTGAGCCAGGGGTGAGAAGCACAAATACAGGCCAGTGGAATGCCAACTTATTTGACTATTGCCCTGGGGCTACACAACCCCTCAAAGAAGCCCTTTGTCCCCTCTCCCTCTCCAAAGAGCTTGGAACCTGCCATGAAGTGTCAGAGGACAAAGTGGTCCATTGCTGTTCCCAGCCTGGGG
>NW_016690447.1:345105-356432 GCF_001604755.1 Lepidothrix coronata | reverse complement strand
CCCCAGGCTGGGAACAGCAATGGACCACTTTGTCCTCTGACACTTCATGGCAGGTTCCAAGCTCTTTGGAGAGGGAGAGGGGACAAAGGGCTTCTTTGAGGGGTTGTGTAGCCCCAGGGCAATAGTCAAATAAGTTGGCATTCCACTGGCCTGTATTTGTGCTTCTCACCCCTGGCTCAAGCCTCGGAGGGGTGAGAGCTGCTCTCCAGCTGTGGGGCTGCTCTTGGGTGCTGCCCCATCCCTCTGAATTTACCAGGCAGGAGCCAGATTTGGCTTTTCTCCTGTTCTTCAACTTCACAGGAAGGAAAGCAAGAGCAGTCAGCCCAAAGCTGAGCTCATTTCTGAGCTGGTGCCCTGGACTCCTCCTGAAAGGTTACTTCTATCCAGTCTGTATTTTCTGTTATGCCCAAAACTGTGTCCCTCGGGCTGTGGGGCCCACACTGAGGGACTGACCAGTGTAATCAGTGCCCTCCACGGAGGAGAAGCTCTGGCAGGCACTTAGAGTGTAGATTTGGGAGACTTGTGGTAGACTTGGGATAGTCCAAGGCCCATCCAAGCACTCGGATGGTCATTGCATCAATGGAACCATCAAGGTCTTCTAAGCTAAGGTGTTCTCAGAAGAGCCTGTCTATGGGAAGAGTCTAATCTAATTGAGAGAAAACTTAAAGAAATAATTTAATAGTCTTACCCAGATTAGTTTTGGTTTTGTGTCTCCTTGGATCCAGAGACATAAAACTCCATCCAAAGCCAGCGTGAAAATCTAAGAAACATCCTCAGCAGACTGCAATTAATTGAAACAAAAAGAATCCACCAGGTCTAACCTGATGAGCTGACACATAAAATACCAATAAATGGAAGCTGATAGAAGTGGAAAGGGCTGATGACTTGGAAGAACATTTCTGTAGAGCCCAAAATCAGCCATGTGGCAATAAAGAAGCCTCACCCTCTCAAGAAGACACCTCCTTTCAAGCTGCAAAAAGGTTAAATTTTGAAGTCAAATCCTATGATAAATAAAATATCACTGAACTCTGCATGAGTGCAGGAAGAGCTGTGGATTAGCATAGCTTGAGATGAAATGCCAGTCCACGTGTGGGTGTGGAGAGGGGGCTGTGCACAGTGTGCTTGGCAGATCCTTTGGATCCTGAAAACAGCTCTGAGACAAAAGCCTTCTAGAAAACCTTTAAGTCTGAGTAAACCTGCTCTAACTGGACAAGCAAGGGCTGCTGAATTTGGGATAAATTGGATGTATCTGTAGGCTTTGGAGGCTGAGAGCAAGATTTACCCTGACTACCTCTGGACCTAGAGGCACATTCCTGTGGGATGAAATTTCAGCCTGGCAACCCCCTGTCCCAGGGGTGGAATGAGATGCTGGAGAGCAGTGCTGGGAAAGGGCCCTGGGGGTCCTGGTGGTGCCAGTTGTCCCTGAGTCAGCAGTGCCCTGGCAGCCAGGGGGGCCAACCCTGTCCTGGGGCATCAGGGAGGGGATTGTCCTGCTCTGCTCTGCCCTGGGGCGGCCTCACCTCAACATTGGGGCAGTTTGGGGGGACACAATGGAGGGGAGGGATTGAGCCATTGGAGAGTGTCCAAAGGAGGGAAGGAGGATGGGGAAGGGCCTGGATTTGAAGGCGTGTGAGGACACTGAGGGCACTTGGTGTGTTCAGCTGGAGAAGAGGAGACTGAGGGGAGACCTCAGTGCAGTTCCACCTTCCTGGGCAGGGGCAGAGGAGGGGCAGGGACTGAGCTCTGCTCTGGGGGGACCAGGGACAGCAGCCAGGGAATGGCTGGAGCTGTGTCAGGGCAGGCTCAGGTTGGATCTCAGGCAAAGGTTCTTCCCCCAGAGGCTGGTTGGGCACTGCCCAGGCTCCCCAGGGCAGTGGGCACAGCCCCAAGGCTGCCAGAGCTCCAGGAGGGTTTGGCTGATCCTCTGGGGCACAGGGGGTGACTCTTGGGGATGGGCCTGTGCAGGGCTGAGGGTTGGACTGGATGATCCTTGTAGGTCCCTTCTAACTGAGCACATTCTGTGCCTCTGTGATCCCATTCCTTTCCTGCAGGTCCCTGTGTCACACAGACATGTTCCCTTCACCTCCCCCCAAACCAGGGTAACACACAGGACCTGGTTGGTGCTTCACAGTCACATCTTCAGCCCCATCCTCTGCCAGGTGCCCATCAGTGCCCTTGAGCAGGGAGCAGTGCAGCAGGTGAATAACAGAGTGGCTGAAGAGGTTTGGAACCACTGCAGCAGCTCGGGGGACAACACAGAGAGGGAACAGTCAATCCCTGTGGAGACACAGCAGTCCAGGCTGAGGGAGACCATTCCACTCCATTGGAGACTATGGAGAGTCTTGCCTCAGGAACAGCAAGAAGAAAAATCCCACCTTTCTGCTCATCCTGCAGTGCCCAGTGGGATCTCCTGTTGCTTCCCACAGCACAGGGAGGAGCAGTTGCCAAGTGGACTTGCTGGCACTGCTGTCCCTGCACAGTTTCCCAGGGGAGCTGAAAACAGCAGCTGCCTGGGAGCCAGGAAACTTTCAGGCTTTTTCTTTTTTTTTTTTTTTTTTGATCTCCTTGAAGGTTTGGAGCTTTGAGGGAGCCAAGGAACGCAGGTGCTCCAGCAATTATGAGTCCACGTCCTTCCATGGAGCCATTGAACATCCCAATTATGCTGCTCTGACAAAGGCTGCATTCACCACCACATCTGTTATCTCCATTTACAGGAGCTCTTTTGTAAACCTACACATGTATTGCTCTTGGCTGGTTCCTCTGGGAAATCTGCCTGTCTCACTTCCAGCTTTATGATGGTCCAATTACTTCCATTCCTGCCTTTGCCCTGTCCCATCCTATCGATTTATACCCTGTGCAGGGGGGATTTATCCCCTCCCTCGATGTGGAGTGGGCTGTCATGGCAGCAGCAAGTTAGCAAAGGGTCTGGAAGCAGGAGAAGGTGATCTCTGAGAGGGCAAAGAGAGCCTGCAGGAAAAGAGGCTGGAGCAGGGATAAAATCCCAGGTTGGAGAGCACTGTCAGGGAGTGTTCCATGAAACAGAGCACCTTCATGCATGGGATTCCCAGGACAGACAGTTGGGATCCCAGGACGTATTTGGGATCCAGGGCGGACAGGCTGGATCTCAGGACAGACAATCAGGGTCCCAGGACACACAGGTTACCCAGAGAAGCTGTGGCTGCCCCATCCCTGGAAGTGTCCAAGGCCAGGTTGGACGGGGCTTGGAGCCACCTGGGCTAGTGGAAGGTGTCCCTGCCCATGGCAAGGGTGGAACTGGATGATCTTTAAGGTCTCTTCCAACCAAAACCATTCTGTAATTCTGTGATTCAGTGTTGGCCTCACAGTCCTCTCCTTCCCTTGCTGTCCAAGTCCTCTCTCCTCAGCCTGTGGGGTCTGAGCCTGGACCTGCAGGGAGACACTGAAGTCTTGTTTTGGGGAGCTGGGTGGGGAAGAATATCAAGAATGTGTATTTTTCTGCTTCAGAGCCTGTGATCCTGTGTCCTCCAAACCAGAAACAAGCTGCCACTCCTGGCTGCCCCCATAATAAATTGTGCCAAGCAGGTTTTACCCTGAGAGTCCCACCCAGCCCAGCAGTCACTGTCCCCTGCCCAGAACTGCTCTCGCTGCAGTTGCTGCCTGGCTCTGGGGACCTGCCCACCAGGCTCTTTGAAATGGCTCAGGAAAAACAGACCTGAACACTCTTTTCCTTGGGGTTTCATTCTGCTTTTTCATAAATTTCACATCCCAGAATTTCATTCCAGTTGCACTTGCTTCTGCACTTACTGTTGCCTCCTGGTCACAGAGGTATCTGCAGTTTATAAAAATGCCAGTTCAATGCATTTCTGCAGAATATGATGGGACTGGAATTGAATCTCCTGCTTGTTTGGGTTTTCATTTCCTTATCAAGGCAAAACTAACCACATATATTTTATATATTCAGTGTCACCATGGCTCCATTTCCCTTGCCCTTCCCAACAGAGCAGACACTCCTATTTGGTGATTTCCCTGGTGGACTCAGCCTTTTCTGGGAATGCTCTCCCGAACTTCAGGTGGGTCCTGGGGCAGGAATTCAACCTCTTCAGCCTCTCTCAGAGGGAAGGAGGGGGGATGCAGTGGGCAGGGCTGAGGTGGGCACTGCCAGTGTTATTGCAGGATGGGGTGTCACTGCCACGGAAGGACAGGGACTGGGCTTTACCCCCAGCACATTATTTCTGGTCACCTTAGAGACAATAAATGGGGCAGGACAGAGAGGAGGAAGGGGTGATGGGAGGAGGAGGAAGTTTCACATGGTGGCAGGAAGCAGGACAGGCCAGCAGGGACTGGGATAAGGCACCTCAGGGAGGCTCCAGGATTGTTGTCACCGCTCTGTAGCTGCTCTGCCATCACACACCTGGTCCTTGCACTCCCTGGAGCAGGACTGTCAGGACTCACTGTGTGAGCACCCACTGCCCCTGACCTGTAAGAGGTGGGTGTGAAGTGCAGGGAGTGATGCTGGAGAGGGATGTTGATGCCTTAAAATCTATATTCTCTGAATTTAGTCAACAATGTGCCCCTTGCCCCACCTGCCAGGCCCTACAGTGAAGGGCTGTCCCAGAGAGGACAAGGAAGGAGGTACAAAACACTTGTTCTTCAGGCTCTCCTGGTTTCCCACATCCCAGCAGTGTCTCTGGGGGTAGAATTGACCCTTCCAGCACTGGGGTTCCTTGAGCTCCTGCTGACAGATCCCAACTCCTGCTGACACAAGGGCTGCTGTTCCAGGAAGGAAAGACAAACAGGAAGGAAAGTGCTGACAGTTGCTTTTGATTATCCTTTCTTCCTCAGCTGTTTTCTCTTGACTGATAAGCAGAGTGGAGAGATTAAACAGACATCCCTGGCACTGAAAAACTGGAGCACAAGAGCCTTACAGCTGCTTTGCAGTTCCTTCATCACACCTCTTCTGTGTTCCCTTTTAGGGAACACTCCTTGTAGGAGTGTGTTCAAGTCTGAATGGAGCCACCAGCACAGGCCAGAGGTTGCCCAAATATCCAGAAGTGGTTTGTATGGATTTAGACTGACACACTTTCTGCTTGACATGATTCCAAGCCTGTTTAAAACCTCCTGTATATCAGTATTCCCAGGGAGGTGCTCCAGGACTCAGAGAGACAAATTCACCTTCTCTCTCACTGCCTGTTTATAAAAGGATGGGATGTGTCAGGGAGATGCAGAGGAGCACCTGGGGGCTGGGCATCCACCTGAACAGCTCAGCTTTGGGAGACCAAGCTCTGCTCTTTTACACATAACACTTTCTTCTCTGTGCTGACTCACTGCCCCGGGTGAGTGGCACGAGGAGCAGGAATGCCCTGACTGCTTTGTTAGGTCAGAACCTTCCAAATTAATGATTTCCTCTTCCATCTGACAGTTTCTGTGAATACCTGGAGCTGCCCCAGGGCCTGTCAGGCTGGCAGAGGTGCAGGGCAGCATGTGGTGTGTGTCCTGGAGCTGCCAGGGAATTCCTGCTCCTGAAACCTGCCCCAAAGGCTGTCCCTGGCCTGCCTTCCACAGGCAGCAGCAAAGGAATAATCAGGAAGACCTTCCTGCAAGGAACAGCTCAGATGTGCCTGGATCTGTTCAGCACTGCAGGAGTCCTGGAGACTTTGCTGTGCTGCTGATGATTAGCCTGTAATTTGTGATGTTGTAATTAAGGCCAAATGTAGGGAAATCCTAATGATGCTGCAAACCCACAGATGTGAGAATCCTGAGAGTAGGAAACATAAAAAAATCTCCCAGTGCCAGGGGAAGTGTCAGTGCAGACTTGCTCACTCTGGGCCAAAGGGGAAGCTGCTGCTGCTGAAGGATAAATGAAGCTTTAAATATTTCCCTGCTTTGAAAAGATCAGAGCTGCTCCTGCCTCATGTGAAGGCAGCTGCTCCTGCCTTCATCAGTGAAGAATCAATAAGAAAGTAGGAAGCCCCAAACTCCATTTCATTGTGACAACTCCAGACGTGTTTTCCTCCTTTAAAAGCCTTTATTCTGTATTGTCCTGACCTGTGTTTTGTTATAGGCTCGAGTCCAAAGAGGTCACCAGATCACTTGGTTTTATCCTGGAGGAGACAAATTCCATCACCAAGGGAGTACATGGTGATGAAAGACTGAAGACATCCTTTGGTGACTGGAGTCCAGGATGACCAGGCCATTCCCTTAGGGGAATAGGGACCACCCAGCGAGATCTGGGCCCGGCCTAGGGCTGAAAGGAAGGTTGGCTAAGATCTGATCTGAGCCCTGAACAGCCTCCCCAGGGGATGGTGACGCCCAAACTGTGCCAGCCACTGGCTGAGGGGTCCTCAGAGAACACAGGAGCAACAAGTGCTCCTTGTGAACTGCTCTTCTCTTGCAGGAGGGGCTGGAAAAGTGCTTTGGGGTGTGGGGTCTGGGAAACAAGAGCAGTTTGTCCCTGGTGCTGCTCTACTGAGTCAAAGTAAAGTGGTGGGAGCTGCTTCCACAGTTCCACCAGGCTGGTCCAGGGCTCCTTGTAGCAGTGCCTCCTGTCCACAATGGTTGGTGAGTTATGGGCTCTCTGTGCTCTCCAGAACTGGCTCCATCCCAAGGCTGGGAGTGCTCCCTGCAAACTCTGCCTTTTCCAGAGGTATTTGTGTCTGTGGAGCTTGTGGTCAGTGATCCCAGCAAAGGTGTGCACTCCCTGTGCACAGTGGCATCCTGGGAATGATGGGGCACCTGAAGGAGGGGAATTATCCCACCCAAGACCAGTGGTTTCCTGAAACACCCCCGGGATTTAACTCCTGGCATCTCTAACATCCCTCTTGGTGAGCAGAGATTTCATAGGACAGCTCTGACGTGGGCTGGGCTGTACCACTCCCCCTCTGGAGCCTCAAAGTTATGGGAGCTGATTCCTCTCTGCTCCCCACAACCTCCTTCCCAGCAGGAATCCCTCCAAGAGTTCATTTGGAGCCTTGGATCATGGATGTGTTTGCTTCAGTGAGCTTTCACATATTTTTTTAATGCATTCATCTCCCTGTAAGTAGTGCCTTTTAATTTCTCATGAATAATGATTAGTCTCTAACTCCAATCAGTCCTTAAGATCCTGCACCTCATCAGGAAGTTAATTACACTTAGTAAGAGATTGCAACAAAAGACGTGCTTCTTGTTGACTCTGCACCAAATCCTCAGCTCTTCTCCTGACAGGCCTTTTGTCATCTGACTGAGGAGTATCTTGGCCTCCATTTATTTACAAGGCTGTCTTTATTTCAAAGAAATTCTGAAGTGACCTGACAGGGAGAAATCTGAGGGAATTATGAGGGAGGACTCGCTGACGGCAAAAAAAACAGCTGAGATTTCCAGTAATAAGTGTCAGCTCGAACAGTGAGATGTCAGATCAGCTTATTATAGTGCATGAAAGGCCTACTTCTCCACCTGGCTGGATCCCTGGGTTACTCAGTGGCTGGTTATGGGATTGATTTCCATTTTCTAATTTGTATGAGCACATGCAGGTTCTTGAGCCGGGTCCCAGCTTTCTGCTCCACCTCCTGAGCTGCTGGACATGGGCCCTCCTGCCTCAGGTTCTTCCTTGAGCACCAGCAACCTCTGCAGGAGCTGCTCCAGGTCCTTTCTGGCCTCCTGTGAGAGCAGATTCATTTCATGCCCTGACTGTGCCTGGATATCTCCAAGAACTGGGGGAAAATAATCCTTGGCCACCAGCTCCATCATGGACATGTGTCACATACAAGTGTCCTTGAGGAGCTACAGCCTCTGTGAGCTCTCTCCAACAACACAAGCACCTCAGAAGGGAAGATTCATTTCAGTCCCTTTTATTCCCAAATGTCTACACCCTCTACAGGCTCAGATTCCCCAATATCCTGGGGGGGGGGGAGTTCCTCTCTTGCCTTTCAGAAGTTTCTCACAATTCTCCAGCAATTCTCCAGCAAACCTGCATTTTGTGCCATTCCCACAGGTCAGGGATAAGGTTTCTGATGTGCTGCAGGTCTCTGCTTTCCTGTTTGGAACTAATCCTAAGGAGGTCTGAGGGTGGTTTGTAGTTACCCAACTCTCTGTAGTGGTTTTCCTCTTAAACTAAGGATTATTCTCCACACAATCTCCATCTTCATGAAGTCTTTCAGCATCTGCAATTGTGGGGTTGGGCTCATAATGTTGCAAATGCTGATCTTTGTCTTATTTTCACCTCATGTGGCATCACCAGTGTTGCTCATGCTACCACAAAATGTGCTTTGTCTTCTTGGAGACACCACACCAAGGCTTAGAAGAACCACAGAAAAAATCAACTAAAATCTCCCCTGATGCTCCTGAGCATTTCAGCTGTCACAGAGGGCTTAAAAACACCCTGTCACAGGGAAAGGGTGTGTTTTGGAACGTGTGAAATGTTCCTTTTCCTTCAGATCAGTATTTTGAGCCCTGTTACACTTATTATGAAACCCAAATTACATTCACTATAAAGCCATCCTGGGTCATCCTCTGAATAGGGAGGTTTCATGTGCCTACAGTGACCTGTCTATGCTTCTGATTTTTAGTTGTAAAGGACAGGACTCCTTTTTCTGAAGATTTTAAAGACCATGTTCTCCAGGATGGAGCTTTAAGGCAGATTTCCATGGAGACCTGTATTGTTGCTCAGTCTGTGTGAAATTCATCATATCCCTCTGCATCAGCTGGTCAGAAAAGCTGGGATTGAACCAGCAGATCACTGGTCAGATGAGGGAAATCTGCAGGCCAGGAGCTGAGGATCCTCAGAGCTTTTTAGGCTTTTCCTTATATAGGATTGGTGCTTAATTTGCTTGTTGTTTGAGGTGATTGAAAACCGACCCTGAATGGTTATTGAGGAACAATCCCTGTCCTGCTGTGGGCTGGGACTGGAAGTGCTGCAGGAGGGGCTGGAGCCAGGGGAGCCTGTCCCTGCCCTGTGTAGCCATAAAACCTGTAATAGATGAGTTTTAGTATGTCCTGCTAGTACTTTTGTACAAAATCCCTAAAATGCAGCATTATCATTCTCTGTTAAGAACTTCAACAGACAAGGGATTTTAACGATGTGGAGAGTTTTCTATCTGTAAAAATGTACTGAGAGGGAGACACAACACCTGATATGACCAGTCAAAGCTACTCAAGAGCCTTGAAACTGTTCCAGAAGGCTGATAGTGTGTCAGAGGAGATGAGGAGGGGGAAGAGAAGATGAAGAGAGGGGTCTTTTTGGGACCTCTGAACTCAAATTCTCGAGGGTGGTACAATGGGAGAGATGGCTTTGGAAGTGGGTGTAACAGATGAGGTAATGGCCAGATATCGTAATTAGAATCTGAATATTGTAATTAGCCCAGAGAATTATTTCTCCTACTTTAAGGCATCACCTCCAGGGTGGCTTTGGGGACACCTCTGGTGGCATCTGTGTCTGTGGTGCTGCTCAGCCTCTGCCTGGACGGGCTCCAGTGTGTGTGAGGCTCAGGGGGAAGTTGCCTGGGGCCTGGATTTGAGCTGCAATTGAACCCTTTTCATGGTTCATGACCTTAAAAAGTGCCGTTTGTGGTTTGGGAAAAGGGGTCGATGCATCAGTGGTCTGGTTTTCCTCTGCTCCCTGCAGGGGTGGGCACGGCCTCAGCCACTTCCCCAGCCCTGTTCCCCTTCCCCCCCAGCACAGGCAGCCTGGGCACTGATCCCAAAGCCCCAGCAGCCTTGTTTGGAACTGCCAACCCCAAATCTCTTCAGGCATCACCCTGCTTTGAGCCTCTGCAGCCTCTTCCTGCCTACTCAGGGTTTACCTGAGCCTGTGCTGCCAAACCCAGCTTTTCCTCCCTTCCAGCCTCCTCCAACATCTTTCTGTCTGTCTGTAAAGATTCCTGATGTCTCTCACATTCATTAGCACTTTGCCATCTGCTGCCTTAATAAAGTAAGAAATAAGTGTCGTGGTGAGTTTCCTGACAGGGTTGAAAGCTTCATTTACATAAGGATTTTCATCCATCTTTTCTAATTCTGCTCACTTTCATCTGACTCTTTGGGTTCCTGGAGGTTCCAAAACACTGTGGCAACACCGATACAGGTGTTTATAAAAAATACCATTGTGAGATCCCAGGCTGATTTGTCCTCAATGACTTTCAGAGTAGGGCTGTTTAAAGCAATAAAACATTTCTTCACACCACACCTGCATCTTTCCAGGCCCTGTATTCCATAAAATATTTCTTCACACCACACCTGCATCTTTCCAGGCCCTGTATTCCATAAAATATTTCTTCACACCACACCTGCATCTTTCCAGGCCCTGTATTCCAGCCCCTGGTGCTCAGGCAGAGCAGGTTTTGCTTGGCTTCACAGGACACCAAAGCACTAGGGGTTTGTTCACCGGGTGCTGCTAATTTTAGGTCAGGAATGTAAAAAAATGCCCATTTTAGAAGCTGTGGTTCTTTCCTCCTCGTGGGTTTATGCAGCAGGGAGGACTGATCCTGCCTCACTTCTGAAGGAGTTAAAGACCCCAGCAGAGAGGTCAGGATTGCTTCCCTGCTGGATCTCTCTCTGTTTATCAATTATCTCTCCACTGCAAGAGTGGCTGTGGCTGACGAGGAGCTGGAGTGTTCCAACATTCATCACAAAGCTCCTCCAAGCTTTAGCTGAGACAGGAATTAGGTTTTGCAGGCAGGTTTAGCATCAGGAGTGTGAGGGAAGTGTGAGAACCAATTGCAGTTAAAGATGCTCCACAAATTCCTGTTAGAAGGAGATTGCACGGTGGGGTGGCCTTTCCCTGTATTCCTGTTTTAAAGGCTGTTTCCCTTAAATCAGAGAACATCCTGGATTGGAAGGGACCCACAAGGACCATCCAGTCCAACTCCTGGCCCTGCACAAGCCCATCCCCAACAATCCCCCCACTGTGGAGTCCATCCCTGCCCTCTCTTGCTGAAGGAGGTGAACTGGGGCACACAAAGTCGTGTGTGAGCACTAAAAAGACAACCCTTGGAGAGCAAGGGGGAGAGAAGGATGTTGAGGCTGCAAGAGCAGAGTCCCCTGGCAGTGGGGTGTCAGGGTACACTTGCTCAGTGACCTTAGTTTCAGTGAGGTCTGTTATCTGTTGGCTCTGCTGAGAGCCCTGAACTTCTGCTGCTCTTGGTTTGCCTGGTAAGAGTGAACAAGGCTCTGATTTCAGAGTCATTTAGAATATCCTGAGCTGGAAGGGACCTACAAGGACTATCCAGTCCAACTCTTAGCCCTAAACAGACACTCCAACAATCCCATCCTGTCCCAGAGGATCATCCAAACCCTCCTGGAGCTCTGGCAGCCTTGGGGCTGTGCCCACTGCCCTGGGGAGCCTGGGCAGTGCCCAACCAGCCTCTGGGGGAAGAACCTTT
>NW_016690447.1:331631-343422 GCF_001604755.1 Lepidothrix coronata | reverse complement strand
ATGGGGCAGCCACAGCTGCTCTGGGCAACCTGTGCCAGGGCCTCCCCACCCTCACAGCCAAGAATTTCTTCCAAATTACCCATTTAACCCTGTCTTCTGGCAGTGGGAAACCATTCCCCCTTGTCCCGTCACTCCAGCCCTAGGAAATAGTCTCTCTCCATCTTTCTTGTAGCTCCTGCAGGTCCTGGAAGGACTCAATCATGTCACCCCAAAGCTTCTCTCCTCCAGACTGAACAATCCCAGCTCTCTCCCCTTTCCTCCCAGCAGAGCTGCTCCATCCCTCTGATCCTCTTGGTGCCTCCTCTGGACTCTCTCCAGCAGCTCCATGTCCTCCCTGTGCTGTTCCCCAGGGCTGGAGCAGCTCTGCAGGGGGGTCTCACCTGAGGGGCAGAGGAGGAGAACCCTCATGTCCTCCCTCTCCCCCCTGCCAGGGTTCCTCACTCTTTCCATCCTGCTGATGTGGTCGTGTGGCTCCAGCCTGGATGAGCAGGGCAGGCAGGGAGATGAGTGTGTACCTCCAGCATCAGAACAGCACCCAGGGCTTCCCCCTGTGCCTGCTGAGAGACACCCACCTTGTCCCAGCAGTGGGATGGACAAGACTCAGCTTCAGGAAATCACCTCCACTTTTGAAGCAAAACACTCCCCACAGCAGTGAGGAACAAATGATGGTCAGTGCATTGAACTCTGGTACCTCTCTGTGTAACTAATTCATCCCTCCCTTTCTCAGGCAGGAGCTGTTGCCCTTCTCCAAAATTCAGTTCCCTGAACTGTACTGGAGGCTCCAGTCCCCTCTGCTCCCCTCCATCCCTCCAGCCTCCATCCCTGACAGCTCTGCCACCAGCCAAAATCGATACGATCTCGGTGTCTCAACTTAATCAGTTATAAAGCCAAAGCACCACCTGGGCTGCACAACACACAGTGTGGGGTGACCTTTTGGATGGAATTTAACCCCAGGGACACAGGGAATGGCTGGGATTGTTGCCCTCCATCCCTCCCTGCTCCATTCCAGTGCCTCACAGCTGAGCCAAGAGATCTGGAACTGAGCACGGAAAAGAAACCTGGCATTTCCTAAGTATGAGATTTAAATGCTGCTGTGCTGTCACTGCATGAAACCAGCTCCTCTGTCCTCACACAGCTCCCATGGGCCTCCCAGGAGGGGGGCAAACATTGCAGGGGGGGTCACAGCCCCCCTGTGCTCAGGGGGTGGGGAACTAAGTTTCCTGTTAGCTTCTGACACCTTCCTATCCTGGACAGGAGGTCAGGCTTCTCTCAGAGAAGCTGCCAGTGCTACAGGCTGCTAATATCCCATTTTCCTCCTGGAATTCCATCACCTGGAATGAAATGTGTGAACTTCCAGGATGGGCCACAGACAGAGCAGTCAGATCCCTGAGCAGGAGCAGAGTGAGTGGACCCCCAGTTCATCCATAGATGGACCAAAATCAACTTTCCTCTCCTCTGAAGAGCAGAGGGACTCGATCAGAAATGCCAGCTCTGCCTTCCCAGCCCTTAAGTGCTCAGCTCTGTGAAAGCTGACAAATAACAGAGAGGTTTTGCACGGATTTTTGCTGCTTCTGCAAACTTCAGTAGGATAAACAAGGACATTTTTCATTCACTCGAGGAGCACTGATAGCAACTTTTGATTTCAGCTTGAACTGGGATTTTCCTTGTAATGCAACCTTTGACTTCTGCAATTCTAGTTCTGTCTGGGAGGCTTTGAAATGCTTTATTCAGAATAGTCACCCTGGCATATTTTGAATTCCCCAATGCAGTGCCAGGTCGAAAGGTGGTGTAGTCATGAGATAAATGTGTTTCAAAGCTCGGGGTTTCAGGCAGCTGCACCTTCAAACCCTCTCAGTTACAAACCACAAGTCAGAGGCATCTCTGCATTAACACCCAGCCAGGAGCTGACAGGATTTAATAGAATTGACTCTCACCTCCGGCAAGAACAACACAGACATCTCACATATTTGAAAACAATTAATCCCCCTGGCTGAGGACAGGCTGCTAAAAACAAAAACACACAGCAGAGCTGCAATGGGCCAGTTCACTGCCAGCTGCACCAGCACAGCCCCCTCCCCAGGCTGGCAGCAGGGCAAGGGCACAGAGGGGTCCCACCACAGGGGCTGGCACAGGATTCAGGTTCCAAATCAATGGGTCATCAATGGTTCTTCTCCCTTTTCTTTGAAAGTGATGTAGATTTATCTGACCTGCACAGCTGGCAGAGGGAAAGTCTTGGAAAGTGGAGAGAGGTGGTGAAAGGAGAAAATGAAGAAGGCAACCCAAATAATATGGAAATCAGAGAATTGTCTTTAGAGAGAGGACTGAGCTCTGTCCCTCCATTCATCCAACTATAGAATATCCTGAGTTGGAAGGGACCCACAAGGACCATCCAGTCCAACTCCTGGCCCTGCACAGACACCTCAACAATTCCACCCTGTCCCTGAGAGCGTTGTCCAAACCCTCCTGGAGCTCTGGCAGCCTTGGGGCTGTGCCCACTGCCCTGGGGAGCCTGGGCAGTGCCCAACCAGCCTCTGGGGGAAGAACCTTCGGCTGAGATCCAACCTGAGCCTGCCCTGACACAGCTCCAGCCATTCCCTGGGTCCTGTCCCTGCTCACACCGAGCACAGATCGGAGCTGCCCCTCAGGAGGATTTCCCAGCTCCCTTCTGTGTTTTCCTTGTCCTCACACAGGCACCAGAATAACAACTGGGTGTTGTTACAGAAGACAAGATGAGCATCCCTTGGACCCAGTAAGAACTGGGCTGAGGGTCCTGCCCAGAGCTGAGCCCTGGCCCTGGCCCTGCACAATCTGTCCCCTGAAAGCACCACTGCCCAGGGGATGGCCCTTCTTCCCCTGCCCGTTTGACATTCCCAAATTTCCTCTTGCGCTCTATGAGAGGCCCAGCTGAGATCCCACGTTTCCAATCATTTATGAACATCCAATCCAGATAATTTGCTGCAACAGAAAGCAGCACCCCAGAGCTCAGATTCCTTCGTGTTGGAAACCAAAGGGGAGCTGTATTGCAGTGAGGCAATGCCCATGTCCCAAGAGCAGCTCAGTGTATGACCACAGCTCCTGTAGGATGTTCCCTATTACCAATCTGAACATCAACACCAGCTCTGCAAGGAAAATGCATTTTACCCTCTTCCCTCACAGCCAGAATTCATTTTGAGAAATTCCTGCCCCAAAAAAGCCCTCCCTGACTCCCCACAGTACAGCCTTGGTGTTCAGTGCATCAGTTTGTGCACAGACAGCAGTGCCTGATGACAGCTGGTTATTTATTTAGAGCAACTCTGTGTTCAGAGTGTTCCTGCTCTGCACATCTCCCGTGAGCACAGCACTGCTGCTGTCACCAGTGTCACCCTCCCATCCCAGACCGTCACATTCCTGCTCTCTGGAAGGGCAGTGGGGCCTGTCTTGGTCCTTGATGGACCTGATAAAGGAAATCCCAGGGTTTGGAGAGTTTCCACAGGATGGGTCAGGCTGGACAAGTGTCCTTGGCAAGAGGGGAAACACACTTGGCTTGCAAAGCCTTGGTCTTGCCAGAGGGAATCCACTAGAATGAGAGTTACTGAGGAGCTCTGGGAAGAGGTGAAGGAATAAGGACAAGCTTCCTGTGAATGTTTAGCTGCTCTGATTGCAGCTCCTTTGATTTTTGTGAACAGGACACAACAAATAGGAAACCACAGTACAGCAGAATACAGTTCTGCCCAGAGATGGATGGGGGACATCACACAATCCCAGACTGGGTCAGGCTGGGGGGGCCCACAGTGGGTCACTGGTCCCACTCCCTGCTCAGCAGGGCCATCCCAGAGCACACGGCACAGGATTGTGGCCAGAGGGGTCTGGAATATCCCCAGTGTGACCCTCCCTGTGCAGCCTGTTCAGGGCTGGGTCACTGCCCAGCAAAGAAGTTCTTCCTCCTGTCCAGGTGGAGCTTCCTGGGCATCAGTTCCTGCCCGTTCCTGCTGTGCCATTGCTGGGCCCCCCGAGCAGAGCCTGGGCCATCCTCTGCCCCCTCCCTGCAGCCCCTGACACACCCTGGGGAGGGCCCCTCTCAGGCTCTGCTCTGGAGGCTGAACAGGCAACAGAAAATCCAGCTTCCCATTTAAAGAACATGTCAGGCCTGTTAGAAATTCCTCCTGTTGCACTTCCCTACCAAGGTGCTGGTGCACAAGGTGGGACAGGAATTGGATGCGGAGGCTTCATGTGTTCCAGCTGCTGTAGTGTCTGTGAGGAAGCGAAAGCTCCAGGGAGACCTAAAGCACCTTCCAGTGCCTAAAGGGGCTCCCAGAGGGATTTTGGCCAAGGGTCTGGAGTGACAGGACCAGGCAATGGCTTCCCACTGACAGAGGGCAGGGTGAGGTGGGATACTGGGATGAAGTTCTTCCCTGTGAGGGTGGGGAGGCCCTGGCACAGGTTGCCCAGAGAAGCTGTGGCTGCCCCTGGATCCCTGGAAGTGTCCAAGGCCAGGTTGGACGGGGCTTGGAGCAACCTGGGCTAGTGGAAGGTGTTCCTGATCATCTGAACAAGATGGTCTTTAAGGTCTCTTCCAACCCAAACCATTCTGTAATTCTCTGAAATGTTGCTGCTTGGGCAGAAAGGACCCAGCCCTGCTCTGGCCACTCTGTTGGCCAGTGTGGGCACTGTGAAAAGAAGCCAAATCCAAAAGCAATGTCCACTTTCCTTGGCTCCCTGCAGGGCAGCTTTGTCCTGGAGTAGATCCTGAGCACACACTCCTTTCCTCCCTTCATTCAGCTCTGTAAGGAATTTATCTCTCCAAGCTGCTTTTCCCCTGAGTTTGAGGCAGGACAAATGCCAGCACTTCTCAGAGGGAGGATGGGAGATGACCTTGGCCGGGGCCCCAGAGCTCCAGGAAAAAAAAACCATTTTGCATTTCAAGGCATGAATTTACAGTGTTCTGGAGAAAAGCAGACTCAGATCCTTCTGCAAAGGGCTGACATGCAGCTTCCAAGGGCTAATGAATTTCCCAAGAACTCATTTGTAAATCCAATAATTAGTTTATGAATAACAATTAATTAAAAATTGGATCCCCCAAGAAATGCAACATGTCATCCTGTCATTTGTCCTGATTGATCTTCACACAAGAATATTGCAAATGCCTGGGACACAGATCTAGGAAAAATGAACTGGAACCTGGCACAAAAGCTATATTTTCATAAAAATTGATTGAAGGGAAATGCAATTATTAATGATTGCCACTTATAATTGCTGTGATTATGGGCTGCATTCTGGGAAAAGGACACAAAATTCAGACAATTGGCACATCAGAGAATTGGATTTGTCACCAGCTCCCTCCCTCATCCTGGCTGGCTGGAGCTGTTTGTCCTGCCAGGATCCCCTGTCCCAGCTCCAGCAGAGCTGGTTCCCAAAGGGCAGGATAGGACCTTCATCTGAGGAGCTGCGACTTCACAGCCTGGAGCTCCTGGTGGAGTGAAAGCCAAGCTGGGAACAACTTGTGCTGTGCTGATGTCGAGTGCTGAGATTGTGGCACTTGGGGACCAGGGTCACCGTGACCTCAGCCATCTCAAAAACATCCTCAGACTTTGCTGTTGTTGTTTTAACAAGTAGGGAAAGTGCCAGAAGCCTGAAATTCTCAGAGGCAAAATATATTTTAGTGACAAGGAATTGCCCCCCTCTCCCCCCCATTGAAGGAAAAACACTGAGCAGGAGGCCCAAGTTCTGCAAAGGAGACAAACATTTCATTTCATGTCAATGGTAAATTTTAGTTAACTAAAAATAGTGTTTTTAAAGGGAGTGCTCAGCCCACTTAAAAAGAAGCAGCACCAATCTTGTTTCAATGTGACATGTGCCATTTTTCTGCTGAATTTTTTGGTTCAGCAGCTGAAGCAGAATATTCATTATTTAACCAAATCTGTATGCATCCAAGTTGTGAGTTTAAAAAATTAAATACAGAATATACCAATACCTTTTGTCTGCTTTTCAGTAGCTGAGACAAACCTAGAGCAGCTCCCAGCTGTACCGGCTCTGCTTTTTGGTCTCTCACTGAATCTGCCTTTATTATTTTAGAAATGATTTCAGGCTGATTCTGCATATCTTCCCATGCTTATAAAGGAGATAATTTGGGTTCTTGATTAGGTTTTGTGTACAAAATTTTAAATTATTTAGAGTAAGTGAGGCAATTCCCAAAGAAACAAACAGTAACAAGGAAGAAATGGCTGGAGCAGCAGTGAGGCTTCAGCCCTGCTGTCTCCTGCATCCCAGAGTGGAGCTGATGGTCCTGGCCTGTCACTGCTGTCAGGGGACAGGCACAGGTCAAACAAATCCCTTTGTTTGAAGGATCACAGAATTCCAGAATCTGCTGAGCTGGAAGGGACCCACAAGGATCATCCAGTCCAACCCTCAGCCCTGCACAGGCCCATCCCCAAGAGTCACCCCCTGTGCCCCAGAGGATCAGCCAAACCCTCCTGGAGCTCTGGCAGCCTTGGGGCTGTGCCCACTGCCCTGGGGAGCCTGGGCAGTGCCCAACCAGCCTCTGGGGGAAGAACCTTTGGCTGAGATCCAACCTGAGCCTGCCCTGACACAGCTCCAGCCATTCCCTGGGTGCTGTCCCTGGTCATCTGTTCATCCCTGGGGAGGTGAATCTGCACACCTGGATACTGTCCCACAAACAGCCCAGTCCTTTCACCTGGAGAAAAGGGCCTAAAAGCCCTTCCCATGCTGGTTGTTGGGCTGGGACTCTGGGACAGGAGCCTGGGCAGAGAAAGGTAGGTGCTGGTTGTGCAAAACCATCTCCACATGTTTCCATGTCACTGTGGGCACACAGAACCCACACCCCCCTCTTTCCCAATGAGGGGCAAGGATTGCAGGGGGACTGAAGATGATCATCTCCCCTCTGGCTGCAGATCCATCTCCCCACACAGGAGCACAACCCAGAGCCCATGGATGAGCTGGTCCAGGCTCTGCCCAAGGCTCCTGCACAGCCAGGGCTTTGTCCTGGGGACTGAGGGGGGCTGTGACCAGGGACAGCAGCCAGGGAATGGTTGGAGCTGTGTCAGGGCAGGCTCAGGTTGGATCTCAGCCAAAGGTTCTTCCCCCAGAGGCTGGTTGGGCACTGCCCAGGCTCCCCAGGGCAGTGGGCACAGCCCCAAGGCTGCCAGAGCTCCAGGAGGGTTTGGCTGATCCCTTGGGGCACAGGGAGTGACTCTTGGGGATGGGCCTGTGCAGGGCCAGGAGTTGGACTGGATGATCCCTGTGGGTCCCTTCCAGCTCAGGAGATTCCATGATCCTATTATTCTCCAACCTGAAGCTCTCCTGTACCCACAGACACACAACACACGGCCTCTGTTACCAGGACAACTTCAAAAGTTCCCTTTTTCCTCACAAACTGTTTTCTGCTCACTGTCCTCAGCCTTCTAAAACCAGCTGAGAATTCCCAATAAAGTACTAGCTTATAGGAATTCCATTGCTGAGCCCAGAGCCCAACACACCCTTATGTGCTCAGAAATTAAAGCTGTGCTTAGATGGAGTTGGACTTGTGGGGAGCTCACAGCAGGAATTGAAGGTAAACTGCAACCTGGGGGGCTTTTCATTGCCCTCCAAACCATTATTATAAACCCAGAAATTCCCAGTTTCCTCCTACAGGTAGGAGAAATGCTGGAATGCCACTTTTAAGCACTAAAGCAGTTTTAATTCTGTCTTTCAATAATGATGAGCAGTAACATGTTATTGTCAGAAGGTCTCTGAGATCACACACATCCAAAGTTTTAAAGCTCATTTGATCTTTTTCTTTTTTTTTCCTCACAATCCTTATCCTTGGTTCTCCTTCCTCCACATGAAGAATTCTTTGAACTGCTTGAGTAGGGCAGGCCATATCCTCCTTCTCTGATGTCAGTGAAAAACATCACCCAAAGCTTCATCCCCTCTCTGATTGGCTTCCTTATGACCTGGAAAACTGTTGCTTCAGACATCTTCCATTTCTCCTCACTTAGGCTGGAAAATAAGACAACAAACACTTGCCCATCAAAGGAAGAAAGAGGAAGATGCACACGAATTATCCACAGGGGTTCCTGCAAGAGTCACCTGAAAGCATCCACAAGGTGAGACACACAGAAGAGTTTTCTTACCTGGCTGTGTTTTTCTTCAGCTCCACAGCCAGAAAGTTCATCACTTCCCAGATAACTTTGTGTTCTGAGCTGTTTGGGCATCCTGGGGAAAAGACAACGCAGCCCAAAACCAAACAAATCCTGGGCTGCATCAAAAGCAGGGTGGGCAGAAGGTCAGAGGAGGTGATTCTGCTCCTCTGCTCTGCTCAGGTGAGACCCCACCTCGAGTGCTGTGGCCAGGTCTGGTGCCCCCAACATAAAAGGGAAGTGGAACTGTTGGAGGGAGTCCAGAGGAGGCCACGAAGTTGATAAGAGGCCTGGAGCACCTCCCCTATGGAGACAGGCTGGGAGAGCTGGGGGTGTCCAGCCTGGAGAGGAGAAGGTGGTGTGGAGACCTCACAGCACCTTCCAGGATCTGAGGGGGCTCCAGGGAAGCTGGAGAGGGGCTGTTCATCAGGAACTGGAGTGATGGGACAAGGGGGAATGGCTTCACCCTGAGAGAGGGGAAATTGAGGTGAGATATATGGAAAAAATTTCTCCCTGTGCGGGTGGTGAGGCCCCGTGTCCTGCCTTAGGAATGGTATTCCCCAGTTTAGTGCTCCCACTGGAACCACACCAGCACTCCCACTCCAGCTGGAAGCACAAAAGGCAAAGATCCCGGGCTGAGACAAGAACAATTTCCTGGAAACAACAATGAGAGAAAGAAATGAACACTAACAGCACCAGTATTAATAAGAAAAGGTATTAGACAAGGAAATGATTTGCACTGAATGTCTGCAGCAATAATTTCACCCACCACACTTTCTCCCCCCACGAAGGAACAGAGAGTCCCTCTCCCCTGCCCCTGGCAAAGGAGGTGGGATGGTATAGAACAACCTCCTCAACACCCCCACAGCCAGGCCCACTCAGCTACTGAAAACAAAACTAACTCTGACCTGGCCAAAACTGGGACACACTGGCACAGGTTGCCCAGAGAAGCTGGGGCTGCCCCATCCCTGGGAGTGTCCAAGGCCAGGTCGGAGCAACCTGGGACAGTGGAAGGTGTCCCTGCCCATGGCAAGGGGTGGAACTGGATGGTCTTTAAGGCCCCCTCCAACCCAACCCATTCTATGATTCCATGAAAAATCTTTCCAGCCAAAACGTGCTCTGAGCAGCCCCTGCAGCAGCTCCAGGGCTCTCTGGTGTCACTCAGATCTCCAGACAGAAATGAGCCTCTTTCCTTTGCTTAGTTGCACCATTTGCAGTGTTATCAGGCTGAAGGATGAACACTTGAAGTTACACCTGAAATTAGGGCACATTATAAGTGCTCTGACGGCCTTTGCAGCTCTGAAGTTTTGAGGAAAACAACAAAACAAAGTTCTCTCCTCATGAGCTGAGGTGCTGCAGGGAGTCACCAGAAAGGTTTTGATGGGGATGGGGTAAAACAAGAGCTCTGTTCTCACTGGTAGATACAGGACACGTTCAGAGAGGGAAGTTTTGGGTTTCAGATGTTGAGGCTGTGGGAACATTCACTGAAGACTGTCCAGCTCACGGGGTCAGTGACAGGGAACCAGACTCCTGGGACAGGCCTGGGGACAACCTGTGGGACATCAACACCCAGATCCCACTTTCAGCAGGTAGAGGAAGACAGTGTTCAGGTGATGGTGGTTTTTAAATCTCCATCAAACAATCTGTAGTCCCTCAGAACGTCAGTGGAAGTTTATTCTAGAGGGGAGTGACATGAGGTTTGCAGGAGGGCAGAATGGGGCCCATATCATCAGCTAAATTAAAGACATATTGGGGCAGATGGCAAAGTAGTTTTCAAAATGGGTTTATATCCACAGGTTATCTACAAGACACCAGGCAAAAAATTTTTTCATGAGAATATGTTTTATTTTGACAAACAGAAAAGCAAATTATTTTTTTTTTTTTTCTCAGCAAAGGAGAAGTTGTTCTGAATCATTCCTGCCATCTCTGAACCTGCATATTTCATTGGGATGTGTTGACCCCAAGCAGAAGTATTGACCCCAAATATCTATTTGACCCTCAAATGGATGTTTTGATTAAAACTTTTGACAAAGTTAAACCAATATTTTATTGAAAAAACATGTTTTCCAGCCCAGCTGTTTGCCCACTTAGGTGGATTCATCAGCCTGATTCCTTGTTCTCCACCCAGCCCTGATGGGACCTCCAGGACCAGGGAATGAACAGGAAAGGAAGAGAGTGTTGTCCAAACTCACCACCAAGAGTCATAAGACACTCTAGACCTGGCCTAGACCCAGGTCTGAAGAAATATTTTCTCACATACTTCCCTTAACACTAGAAATATGGGGCCACTTTCTCCCCCAGTCCTGATTCCACTACTAAGACAGAGCTGAGTTCTGCACCTGAAAGGGTGTTCATCATGTTCCTTTTGAAATTTGTGCCTAAATAAATCAACTTCCTACATATCTGTGAGAAATCCGGCTTTTCTATTCCTTTCCCTGAACACCACACATCATCTCTGAGTGCAGAATTAATTGTATGGGAGTTTAGTATTAAATATGTTAATTGGTTTATGATTTTAAATTAATTAAAGTATGGTCTTCTGGGAAATTTAGCATCTCCTGTCAAACCACTCTGTTGCTTGTAATGAGTCCAAAATCAAAATATCCCCCACTTCTTCAACTTTCAATTGAGTTAAAACTCATTAAAATGTATTTATTTCTTTAACTCAGCCATAGATAGACTTTTTTTCCCCCCTCAATTAGTGGCTGCAGCTGTTTGGTGTCTTTGTCACCAGAACCAATGATCTATTTGTGTTATTAGTAACCCAGGAGGAATTCCTTTGTCCTGGGAAATCTGTCACTTCCTTTTGGTCTGGATGAAGTTTGAACTATGGGTTCCCACTTAAATCTGTGTCTTTGAGCTCCTCTTTCCTTTGGGAGAAAGAAGTGCCCTTAGGAGGCTTTATCTCCTCCTCTGGTAGAATTCTGAGGGAGGTCTTGAGGGGGAAAGCTGAAGGGAGTTTTTTCTGCTGGATGGTCCCAGCAGGTGAAGGTATCAACAGAACTGGTCTGGAGGTGCTGAGATGAGCCCTGGTCTGACCCTGAGATGAGCTCAGTTGGTTAAACCCAATTGCTAATAATGCCAAGGTTGTGGGGTCAATCCCTGAAGAGTTGAGATCCTAGTGGGTCCCTTCTAACTCAGAATATTTTGGGATCCTGTTCTTGAGCTGGTGGAGCAGCATTCCAATCAGACAAGGGGTTTGAGAGGGATCTGCCCACACATTTTTCTTAATAAAAATGCCAAAATGCTCCTTGAGCTTTGAACTCTGTCTTACCTGAACATAAATTAGAAAAACAAAACCAAAACCAAACATCCCAACAATCTTGAATTACAGCAGCTCTGCTTAATGGAAAAAATCAACTGCCTGCCAGTGGCAGCACACCCTGTCAGCTCAGCCCTGATGGGGGGAGAGGGGCCCGTTCTCAGCCTTGCTCCCAGTTCAAAACTCTGCACTAAAATCTGCAGAGCCCAGGTCACCCTTTTTACTGCCCAGGGCAGTGGTGGAATCCCCATCCCTGGAAGGGTTCAAAAAAACATGTGGATGTGGCACTTGAGGATGTGGTTTAGTGGTGGTGGTTCAGAATCCCAGGATCACACAATATCCTGAGTTGGAGGGACACACAAGGATCATCCAGTCCAACTCCTGGCCCTGCACAGGCCCATCCCCAAGAGTCACC
>NW_016690447.1:326227-328429 GCF_001604755.1 Lepidothrix coronata | reverse complement strand
TGCTGCTAAAAACGAGGGGTCAGAAAGATGTTCTGGGCAGATGTGCTCCCCAGGGACACTGATTTGGGGTCTTGCCTTGTCCCCTCAAGTGATTTTGGTGCAACAGGAAGGACAGTCTGGTGTCAGATGAGGCTGCCAGGAGATAAGTCCAAAGTGGAAGGAACAGGCTCTGGGGTGTTTTCCAGGAGAATTGTTAGCCCTGGTCCAGCTGAGGAGGGAAGGGGACCCTGGTTGCAAAAGAGTCATTGCTCTGAGATGAATGAACCAAAACTGCCCCCAGACAGCTCACCTGGCCTGCAATGACTTTTTATTGCAGTGCTTTTAGAGCAGCTTAAACTCCACTGCAGAAGCCAAGAGCATAATGTGACAGGTTTATTTAACAACATCTCTAGTGCTCTGTGGCTCTGGACAACACAGGAACTTAACACTCCATCCAAAACAGCTTGGAGAGACAAAACCAATTAAATATCACCAAAGCTTTGTTTTCTGCAAGAAGCTGGAAGTGGCCCTGAGAGGGTTTCCAGCAGCTTTCCACCAATTACTCTCACCTGCATTTCCTTTCAATTCAACACCATAGTTTGGGAGTATCCCTGGGCTGACACTAACCTGGAGTTGTGTCCAGGGCTGTTCATTGGCTTGAGAGAAAACAGCCCATGGAATCTTTTTGTCTGTTGAGTGCAAACATTCATGTCAAAGTTGAGGGGAACCACATTTCTAAAGCATTTAGAAGACTTTTAAAATAGCTTTCTAGAGTGTGCTTCCAGAGGGAAAGGTGCTCAAGCCACACTGGTTGTGGGACCTCCCAGGGATCTGAAGGTGTAATATAAACACTTTGGAAAATCCCAGCTCAGCTCCCCACACCTGCAATGAGGAGATGCTCCAAGGCCAGCCCTGTCCTCCATGAGAAAGGAGGAGAAAGCCAAGGTCATTCATTCATCAGCTTTGCTGCATCCCTGGCCAGGTGCCACCACAGTGTCCCTAAAAGATGCTCCTGGACAAGTGTCCTTGGCAAGAGGGGAAGCACACTTGGCTTGCAAAGCCTTGGTCTTGCCAGAGGGAATCCACTGGAATGAGAGTTACTGAGGAGCTCTGGGAGGAGGTGAAGGAATAAGGACAAGCTTCCTGTGAATGTTTAGCTGCTCTGATTGCAGCTCCTTTGATTTTTGTGGACTGGACACAACAAATAGGAAACCACAGTACAGCAGAATACAGCTCTGCCCAGAGATGGATGGGGGATATCACACAATCCCAGACTGAGTCAGGCTGGGGGGGGCCCACAGTGGGTCACTGGTCCCACTCCCTGCTCAGCAGGGCCATCCCGGAGCACATGGCACAGGATTGTGGCCAGAGGGGTCTGGAATATCCCCAGTGTGACCCTCCCTGTGCAGCCTGTTCAGGGCTAGGTCACTGCCCAGCAAAGAAGTTCTTCCTCCTGTCCAGGTGGAGCTTCCTGGGCATCAGTTCCTGCCCGTTCCTCCTGTGCCATTGCTGGGCCCCCCGAGCAGAGCCTGGGCCATCCTCTGCCCCCTCCCTGCAGCCCCTGACACACCCTGGGGAGGGCCCCTCTCAGGCTCTGCTCTGGAGGCTGAACAGGCAACAGAAAATCCAGCTTCCCAATTACAGAACATGTCAGGCCTGTTCGAAATTCCTTCTGTTTCTCTCGGGAGCAGGAGCAGAAGTGCAGCAGGTGGATCTTTCATTCCCTTGTGTTTTGTGCAGGCTTTGGGAGGGGTGTGCTCACCCAGGGATGCTCTGCATGGTGGCAAATGAGTGGGATCTCTCTCCCACCCAGGAACAACTCAGACCTCACCAGATCTTTAATTCAAACACAAAAGCTGGGACAGGGTGAGGCCTCCTCACTGCTTCCACCAGGAGAAGGGAGAGGAGGGAACAAACTCACCAGGGCTTCTGGGATTTCCATTTCTACTCACTGAGGGTGAGGTTGGCTCCTGGACAGAGGGACAGGCATCTCCAAGCCCTTCTGTCAGCAGCCCCAGCCAGGATGGCACCTGGCAGGGCAGGGTGTCTGCACAGCCTTACTGGGGGCCTGGAGTGAGACAATCCCCAAAAACATTGCACAGCAGTGCCAGTGCCCAGCTCAGAGAACCCCAGAATCAGAGAATATGGTGAGTTGGAAGGGACCCAAAAGGATCATCCAGTCCAACCCCTGGCCCTACACAGGCCCATCCCCAAGAGTCACCC
>NW_016690447.1:322275-324349 GCF_001604755.1 Lepidothrix coronata | reverse complement strand
GGGGAAAGGAGATCACAGAATCACAGAATCACAGAATCATAGAATCACAGAATCATAGAACCACAGAATAATAGAATCATAGGATCACAGAATCACAGAATCATAGAATCATAGAATCACAGAATCACAGAATCATAGGATCATAGAATCATAGAATCATAGAATTACAGAATCACAGAATCACAGAATCACAGAATCAGCCGGGTTGGAAAGGACCTCTGAGATCATCAAGTCCAACCCTGGATCCACTACCACCGTGGTTACTGGATGATCTTTAAGGTCCCTCCAACCCAAATCATTCCATGATTCTGTGATTCTCTGGCACTTCACTTGGCCTTTGCTTTGATGCTGGAAATGGTTTCTCTGCCTGCTGCAAGGCCATCCCACACGGGGAACACCCTAGCATCCTTCTATCCTGCCTCTTTAAGACCAAACCAAGTCCCTCAGCTGCCAAGGACTGGAATGGGCAGCTGAAGGGCTTCAGTGAGGTATTTTTCTCTCTAATTCTATCTCTGAGATACATCTGAGAAAGTAGCACAGAACACATCATAAATTGCACTTTTAAATACTTTTGGCTGTGATGCCTAAAGGGGTCAAGGGAAAGGCTACCAAAGCACAAGCTCTGTCAAGAACAAATATCACCAGCACTAAATCATATTTGCCTTGAGGTTTCTAAAGAGAAGAAAAAAAGCCACCTTATTTTTGTTGTCTCACCTGGAATTTTTGCAGAAAAACAAGCTACATTTTGCCAGCCAGAAGATAAATTGAGCTCAAAGACTGTTGCAAAGTTCAGCCTGGGGAGGTCTTTGCTTTAGAAATTCTGTTCCTTAGTAGGAATGATGAGTATTTCTTCTTACCTCAGATTAATGCACAGAGGTAAAAATCCTGGTTAGCACACACATCCTCATGCATACACATGATTTTTTTACACATAATATTTATTCAGTTTTTCAAATTGATCCCCACAATTGCAAAATGACAATCTTACAGCACTAAAAAGCCATTTCTGATCATGTCTGGCATTTACAGAGAATGAAATGCTTTTAAAATCCCCAGGTACATTTTGAGACCTGCAGATAACTTTAAAAACCCAGTTTCCGTGTCCAGGGGCTACTTCAGCATCTAATTACACAGGCAATTCTGTAAGAGCTATGGAGAAATCATTAACTGACTTTGGACTTCTCTTTTATTATTTCCTCTCCTTTGAGATGGTGTAAATCCAAAGTAGCTTCACTGCAGCCCCTGGAATTAGGAATATAGGAATGAAGGATTGGAGGGGGCAAGTGGGACTGAAGGAATGTGAAAGTTGTGGCCATGTTCTGCAAAAATGTTGCCACAGTGTCCAAAGCACATGGAAAAGCTCCCTCCTGGCAGGAGAAGGCTCAGTGAGGAGGTAAAAAGCACAAGAGGTTTGGCAAAAGGAGGTTCAGGGAAGACCTTGTTCCCTAAAACTCCCTGATGGGGGGAGGGAGCCACGGGGGCTCGGGCTCTGCTTCCAGGGAACAAGGGACAGGAGGAGAGGGAACGGCCTCAAGCTGTGCCAGGGGAGGCTCAGGTTGGACATCAGGAGGAATTTCTTCCTGGAAAGGGAGGTCAGGCCTTGGAAGGGGCTGCCCAGGGAGGTGGTGGAGTCCCTACCCCTGGAGGTGTTCAAAAAAACAAGTAGAGGTGGCACTTCGTGATCCAGTTCAGTGGGAATGGGGGTGTGGTCAAAGGTGGGAGGTCTTTTCCCACCTTCAAGATTCTGTGATTCTGTGACATGAGGACAGTGCAGATGGGGAAGGGCCTTGATTTGAAGGCATGTGAGGACACTGAGGGCACTTGGTGTGTTCAGCTGGAGGAGACTGAGGGGAGACCTCACTGCAGTTCTAACTGCCTGGGCAGGGGCAGAGGAGGGGCAGGGACTGAGCTCTGCTCTGGGGAACAGCACAGGGAGGACATGGAGCTGCTGGAGAGAGTCCAGAGGAGGCACCAAGATGATCAGAGGGATGGAGCAGCTCTGCTGGGAGGAAAGGGGAGAGAGTTGGGATTGTTCAGCCTGAAGAAGAGAAGCTTTAGGGTAACCTGATTGTGG
>NW_016690447.1:309985-321390 GCF_001604755.1 Lepidothrix coronata | reverse complement strand
TGTGCTCCAGACCCTTCCCCAGCCCCGTTGCCCTTCTCTGGACCTGCTCCAGCCCCTCCATGTCCTTCCTGAACTGAGGGCCCAGAGCTGGGCACAGTAAATGAGGTGGTACAGAGGTGTTCAATGAGCTGCAGTCATTAGCAGTGTCTCTTGGGTGCTGGGGCTTCAAAATGAGAGACTGTCCTCAGACTTGTGCTCTAGACCCTTCCTTGTACATATTTCTGAGCAGAGGGGACAGAGCCAGCTCATCCTTGTGTGCCACATTTCAGACCACTTGTGCTGCCAGACTCCCACCTCAGGACACCCCACGAGACCCACCTGCTTCACCAGAGACTCGGAGATCTTCAAAAAGAACTTTACACTTCACATAGGCAGGAAGTTTTCAGTTTTAATCAAACACAGGCCAAAGGAGAAACACAGGACTTAGAAGTAACGGTGAACGGTCACAAGGGCTGGGAGACTCCCCAAAATTGACCTCCTGCTGCAGAGCCAGGACTGACTGTGGCCCGGAAATCAGACTTCATGATTCCTTGGCTTTCCTGCAGTTGAGGTGATCCTCAGCCTGACCTTTATTTTTCCACTTGGCCCAGGTACAGAAGAACAGGATGAACCCTGAGGGGAAGAACTTCCCACGGATGCCAGAATATCTCCTGATATTCAGCAAACGTGTTGGCAGATACAACTGAGTTCTCCATCACCTGCATGACCCACCTCAGACACCCACTGGTTGTTCTCTAGAATAAGCCCAGAGAGGAGAAGCCCCTTTGGAATTGCCCTCCTCGGTCCCTGGATGCTGCAATATCCATTGGTCATCCAGAGCACAAGGGATGAGACACAACCAAGCCAACCAGGAGACAGGGACCCTGGCAGTGCCCCCACACTGTGTGCCCAGGATGCTGCTGGCCTGGTGGGTACAGACCTGTTGCACATAAAAGTGGGGACAGAGACCACCTTTCAGTCCTGCCTTGATGTCTCATTGCTGTTTTTAAAAGCCCTGGAGCTGTGCTTGGGGATTGCTAAAGCTGAGCCCAGAAATGAGCCAGGTCCTCTCAGGACAGCCAGGCAAAGGCAGTTGTGTCTTGGTTTTTCTGCCATCGAAGGGGCTTCATGGCTGGAGCATTTTGAACTCCTCCTGTGTCACTCAGAAGCAGGACCCTCCCCTGGGGGCTCCCCTTGTGACACAAGAAGCCACCAAACCGCTTTGTCCCCCCAAGAGGCATCAAACACCTCCCCTGGAGTGAGGGGCTCACGTCCTTTCCGTGTTTGCATTTTAAACTGATTTTCTACAGCTCTTCACATCCTTCCTGTTGCTTATTATGGTTGGAAATATTCGATTTCAGGCTCTGCATGTTAATTCTTCCCTGCCATCCTCTCCCTGCTCTTGTGTCCCTGCCCAAAGCATCCCAAGGTACCACCTCCTTTGTTTCCCCGAGAATATTTCCTTGTAGAAGCTCATCTTTATTTATCAGGAGTTGTGTCAGCAAACCTTTAAAAACCCAGCTGATCTCTCTTGCCTGCTCACTGCAAATCCAAAGAGCCTGCAGAAAATGGGATAGAACAAGCATTAGATTAAATAAAAGCTGGTCCCTCCACCTCCTGTGATTCCCTAATTTTCTCCACAGCAAGTGCAATGCCCACTGTGCTGATCTGTGGGACACGGGAGGGCTGCAATTACAGCAGCTCCTATGCAGGATAACTGAGCAACACATTTTATTGTCCTCATAATTTTCCCAGCCTACAGTGTGTTTTGGAGAGAGGTGGGGAAGGGGAGGGTGGATTTTCCCCAAAGCTGAGCCTACAGGGAAATTACAGTTCCTCCCACTGGCTCTGAGGGTGGGGAGGATGCTCCCAGCAGCCACGTGCCAGGAGCAGCAGGTACCAGAGAAATTCCAGCTTGGTGATTCCGGTTCTCAAATCACCTCCAAGTCACAGACAGCAGCCACAGTCCACCTGAGTCAGAAATTAAAAGGAGTCAATAAAAATGTCTGAGTACAAATCACATGGCAGAACTTGGCCTTCATTTCTAGGAACACTGGAGCATGAGGGAATGGCTGGAGCTGTGTCAGGGCAGGTTTAGGTTGGATCTCAGCCGAAGGTTCTTCCCCCAGAGGCTGGTTGGGCACTGCCCAGGCTCCCCAGGGCAGTGGGCACAGCCCCAAGGCTGCCAGAGCTCCAGGAGGGTTTGGCTGATCCTCTGGGGCACAGGGGGTGACTCTTGGGGATGGGCCTGTGCAGGGCCAGGAGTTGGACTCGATGATCCTTGTTTGTCCCTCCAACTAAGCACTTTCTGTGACTCTGTGAGTGTTTCCAGGGAACCAAAACTGGAAATGCCCACGAACAGCAGGGTCAAGGAGTCAGCTGAAGCAGGGGGGTGAAGCTCTGAGTCACCAGCAAGGAGAATAGAGAAGGGAAGAGGCCGAATGTGCAGCAACAACACTCGTGTCCCCATCCCACCTTCCCAGGAGCCCTGAGAGGCTGAAAAGGCTGTGGGGGTTTAGTCCTGGCCACAAGCACAGCCACAGGCTGCTCCCACTTTGCTCCCTGTGTAACCAGTTCCCTCGCTAAGTAGTTGGTTTAAATAAGAGCATCTATCTTCTAAATTGTGTGTATCAAACAATCCATCACTTGGAGGCTGCAAACCTCCCCAAATCTGTAATTATGGTGTCACAGCTGATTGTGATGAAAGTGAAGCTGTCAGGGAGACATTTGTGAGACAAACACACTTGCACACAGCAGCTCTCCCCAGAGTGCTCTGCCAAGCTTTCCTGCCATATGGGGCCATGATTAATAGCCCAGCCTATATGTAAATATTTAGCTGTTTAGGAAGCAACGGAATCCAATTACCTTTCAACCCATTTCTCTCCTGATGGTAAAATACAAAGCAGAATTTCTTATTATGTTTTTTTTCCCCTTTAAAAAAAAGATTAAAAAAAAGCCCCGATGAGTCATATTCCAGTGATGATATTAAAGACATTCTTCTCTGTGCCTGAGGTAATACAGGCTGAGAGCTCAGCCGGGCAAGGCAGCTGAAATCTCTTATTTTCTCATTACTATAATGTCTCTCTCCAAGGAAGGGAGCGCTGGCACTTTGTGCCAATCACCCCCCGTGACTGTCACCGTGACAGTGGCCTGGAACCACAGCTCTTGCTGGTACATGAGACAATCTGAAGCAAAGCTTTTATCATGAGCCCTGTGGTTTTTCAGGACGATCCTTCAAGTTTGCAGCTGCTGGGAGGAAGAGCTGGCTGAGAACCACAGCAGCCCCTGGGGACAAACCCAGCCATTTCTGGCTGTCCCAGCAGCAGGGACAGTTTGAGGCTCCAGCTTCACGTGCACCCACAGTGGTGAAGAGAAAAGAAAAATGAGCCTCCACAACAATATGATTTTTTTAAAAACAATTTTTTTACTTTTCTGGCAAGGTCAACATTTTTGACTGTGTTTTGCTTTCCCATCTCCATGTCCCAGCCCTCTCCACCCTCTCTTGTGCCCCATCCTCTCCTTGAGGCAACACTGGGAACTTCTCTTGGCAGGTTACAAGTGCTGGTTTTTGCCTCTCTTGACTTGATAGATGAGTGTTACCACAGCCTGGATCACCAGGCTTCCTCCAGCTCCTGCTTCTATGTACAGGCTCACAGCTGGACCACTTGGAAATCTTCTTTAATCATGGTAATAACTCCTGAGGGAGCTGCTCAATGAAACCTGGGTCAAGGTGGTGTGTCCTCCATGGCCTCCCTCAGCTTTGTCTCAGGGCAAATGGTGCTGCTGAAGCCAAGTGCAGATGGTCCTGTGGGTGATGGGAGACACCCAGATGAACCATTTCCACACCATCAATCCCTCCCTGCCCTCGGATTTGCACAAGCCAGCACTCAACTAAACCTCAGGGCATTCAGAGCAGAGCTGTCACTCCAGTCACAGCCACGGGCCACCAAACACTGTGGACTTGTTCTCAGAGCCAGGGCATCAGCTGTGCCCAGAGATCCAGCTTGGCACAACAGGATTTTCAACAGCAGGAGCTGGAGGGCTGTTGGTCTCTCATTGGACCAGATGGGAACGTGCCTGGAGGTCCCAGAACAGGCTGTCTGCTGCTCTAGTCCTTGGGAAATAACGCCAAAGGGTTCCCAGCAGGGCTGGGNAAAGAGGGCAGTGATGAGGGCACTGTGCCCACATGGCTGCAGCCCCCAGCCCCAGGGCAAGGCTGTCCTTGAGGAACCTGCCATGTTGCCTGTCCTGGCTCAGCCTGGAGCTCAGTTCGGAGCTCAGCTGCAGCTCTTCAGATGCAAAGGTGACCCCCCAGCCCTCTGCTCCCTGCCCAGTGTGAGATATTCACCCATTTTCCACAGCTCAGGATTGTTATTTCTAAATGCAAAACCCCAGCCCAGTAAAGTGTTGCCTTATTCATCTCCATCACTGTTAAAAGACCCACAACACTTTCAGCTCAAGAGGTGGCTGTATTTTTCTTTTACCACTTTTGCCAAGGATGACAATTAACAGACTGACTCCTCTGTTCCACTGAAGGCTGTTCTCATCCTCAGGTGCACTCAGGGCTATGAATCACTCTGTTCTCCACAAGTTTAGTACCTGCTGCCATGAGGTAAAAGCATTTTATCACAAGTTCATTACTCTCAGTGGAGCGAGATGGTGAGGCTCCTTCCAGTCCTAGAGCTGTTTAGCTTGATGTCATCAGATCCTTATCTGACACCACTGAGCAAGTTCATTGCCTTGGAAATCACCCTGAGTTCACCTCACTGCTCCTGCTGTCTAAGAATTAAGAAACTCCCACCAGGCCTCCTTTTCCTCCAGCTCCCCATGCCTTCAGCAGGGGGGTGAGGGTCTCCAGAGGGGTGAAGGTCTCCTGCCCTCTAAGGTGACCTGCTCTCTGGTGGGGTGTGCCCCCACTGTTGGGGACTGGGGTGGCCCAGGCTCCAGTGTCTGACTTCAGGCTCTTGCTCAGGTGGGTGAATCTGACCCAAAGCTCAGACTCAGAGCCCCTCAAGATTCAATCTGACCCAAAGCTCTGACTCGAACACCCTCAGGGTTCAATCTGACCCAAAGCTCAGCCCTGAATCCCCTCAGGGTTCACCAGAGCTGACTCCCTTTTTCCCTCTCCCTTTTACCCTCCCCTTCCCAAGCTCAGTCTGAGGACCAGGGTGATCAGTTGTAGATAAACCTTTTCCACCCCTCACCAGCTCCCTTTGTGCAAACTGAAGTGCATTTTTCATTACCCTTCCACATTCTAAAGCACCGTGGTACCCTCAGGCAGGACTTTGACCAGTGCTGGCCATAGGACACAGTCTGTGGGGCTGGAGGACACAACCCCACACCCTGCAGCCTTTAATGGTGTTTGTGTTGAGCCCAGGGGAGGTCCCAGCCCAGCTGTGCCTGTCACACTCTAACAGACAGCAATGATTACTGTGTTGTAACGTAGATGTGAAAGTTTTATTGAGCAGAATTCCACTCAGGCTGTGGATGGGGAAGAGAAAAAGCCCACCCTGGTGGGGGGTGATCAGCTGAGAACACAGAGGGGTACAGGACCACAGTACTGGAGCAGAGTTCACAAAATCTCCTGGGTTGGAAGGGACCCACGAGGATCATCCAGTCCAACTCTTGGCCCTGCACAGACACCCCAACAATCCCACCCTGTCCCTGAGAGTGTTGTCTAAACCCTCCCGGAGCTCTGGCAGCCTTGGGGCCATGACCAAACCCTGGGAGCCTGGGCAGTGTCCAACCAGCCTCTGGGGGAAGAACGTTTTGCTGAGATCCAACCTGACCTTGCCCTGACACAGCTCCCTCTGCTCCCTGGGTGCTGTCCCTGGTCCCTTCAGAGCAGAGCTCAGAGCTGCCCCTCAGGAGGAGCTGCAGACCCCGGTGAGCTCTGCCCTCAGTCTCCTCTCCTCCAGCTGAACAATGCCAGCTCCCTCAGCCGCTCCTCGTTTGCCCCCTCCAGACCCTTCACCATCCTCGTGTCCCTCCTTTGGACACTCTGCAATAGCCTTAGATCCTTCTTAGCTTGTGCTGCCCAAAACTGCCGTCAGGACTCGAGGTGAGGCTGCACCAGCACAGAGTTGTCCTACTCTGGTTCTGTCAAGCTTCTGCCACCAACTATTCCAGCCACTTCCCTGGGCTGGAGCTTCCTGTGCCAGGAGGGGGGAGGTTTCTGTGGAACAGGAGCGAAGCTCCGAGCCCTCAGAGAGGTGAGTCCTCGTTCAGACACAAGGAGCTCTGGCTCCAGAACTGCCTCACATCCATCACCTGGGGGGAGTCTCTGGGCTCTCACTGCAGCTCAGCAGCCTCAGGTGAACCTCAGAATAAACTGCAATTCTTTTCCTGAGCACTGTGCAATGCTGGGGCTCGATAAAGGGCTTTGTTCTCTCTGCCACAGAGAAGAATAACACCCCCTGCTTGCTGGGACCCTTTTATGTGCCACAGTATTAATTCCACTGGATGTGTATCCGTGGAGCTGCTCTGATCACACCCCAGCCCAGGTGGGAGAGGCAGCCAGGCCATGGGGGTGTTATTAGACAAGCCCCAGGGGAAAAAATCACCACTGGTGAGATCTTCACAGAGAATGGAAACTGAAACCAATAAAATCCACAGATTTTGTTCTTCCACTCTGGAAACACAAAGCAGTGTTATTTCCTACAAATCCTGGATATCATGAGCACTCATTTCCTCCTGAAATGAGTGGATTTGTTGTAAATTTATAATGTTATTTTAAGCATATATTTAAAAATACATGTGTTTGTAAGTATTTTATAAACACACACCTCTATATATCACTATGTATTTGGTCTCTTTCTCTTTTTGTGAGTGCGAATTTTTGGGTCATATTTCTCTGATTTCCAATTTTCACTGTGAAGCTATGAAAGAATCTTGCATTCACATCCCTCAGGAGTTCAAATGACTTCTTATTTTTGAAGGGTTCATTCATTCCATGTAATTCAATACCTGGCAGTGAACAGGGTCCCCAGGGCTGACACGGTGTTTGGACAAGGCTCTCAGGGACAGGATGGGACTGTTGGGGTGTCTGTGCAGGGCCAGGACTTGGACTGGATGATCCTTGTGTGTCCCTCCAACTCAAGAAGATTTTGTGATTCTTTGGTTATTTCAGTGAGAATTCAGGGTACTTTTAAAACACCACAGACCTGCAAATCCCAGTGAGGAGGTCACAGGACTCACACGGGGACAGGACCTGGCCAAGGCCCCACCAAAGCCCCTGGGACCAGGTGAGACAGGGAAGCACAACATCCCATCCCCCTGAAGGCAATGAGGGACTGGAGGGACTGGAGGCAGGAGCAGGCAGAGCCTGGGGAGGGAGGTGAGGGCTGGTGCTGCCCGTGATCATGTCAGACCATTTACACTTCCCAGTACCCCAATCCTGCAGTCAGGAATCACCACGGGATCAGAACATCTGTCACAAGGAACAACAAAATTGTCTCTTTGCCAGCACTCCTGGCAGGAACAGTGTTAGACCAGATATTTTTATTCCTGGTTTGATTTTGGTTTGCACTGTTTGTTCAGCTCCATCTGTGGAAGTGTGATGAGATTCACCAAGGAGTTACACAAAAATGAAGATGAAAGGTTCTGCCTTTCCTTTGAAGGCAAAGTTCACCTTTATTTGGTCTGGCAGCACAATCCAGAGGGCTGAGCTCATTCCTGAGAAAGATGCCATCAAGGGCTGGGGAAAGACTGGGAATGGATTAAAGGGGGAGAGGGAAATGGAGCAGCTGGGAAGCTGCCTCAGCATCAGAGCTTCTGAAATACAGTCTGTTAGGTGGCATTTGAGACATTTGTTTCCGTGTCATGAGCAAACCCAGGGACCTGAGATGAGAACAGGAATTCTGTGAGACCTTGTGCCACTTGCACTGACTGGAGGACAAGCAATTTTACCCAAAACCCCAATCTTTCAGTGACTACAGAGGAGGGGAGAGTAACAACACTCACAAATTGAGAAGCAAATCTCTCTCAGTTAATTTTACCAAAAACTCTTGATCTTTCAGTGGGTGTAGAGGCAGGGAGAATAAGAACATTTGCAAATTAAGAAGCAAATGTCACTCACTTAAATGAAGGCTCATTAGCACTGTGAGGGCGAAGGAACATGGGACTAAAGGGGACTTCCCCACTACTGAAACCACTGTGGCATTCAATTCTTTCTGGAAATAAGTCCCTTTGGCCCTTGGCTCCAGGCCCTGCTGGAGTGCTGTTCATGAGCCTGAAGGAAATGTGCTCCCCTCAGAACAAACATCATTTGCTTTGTTTATCTGCTTAATCTGTTATCCCACTGAACACAAAACACCTCTGCTGGTGCTCAGAGTCCTCTCTGATGGTGCCCAGAGAATTCCTTGGGTGCCACTCATCTTCATAGGCAGGAGAGGAGTCAGAACCAGGTGCTGTTTCAGCACAGAGAGAGAACCAGCTAATTGCAGTTCCAAGGGGATGTTCAAAACCAACTCAAATTCATGACTTTCAGGTTTCTGTGCCATCAGGATGAGCAGGGAGGGGCACAAGGGGATGTGCTGCTTGTGCCAGGGGCAGGGAGGAGCTCCAGGCTGTTTGTCTCTGATAGAACACTCGTGGGCAGGCTGGGGGTGCCTTTCCGAGGAGAACTTGGCCCAAATTCTCCCAGTATGGGCTGTGGACACTGTGTTCTCTACTGAATGCTTTGAGAAATGCTCCAAGGAAGGAGAGTTGCATTTGGAGCCCAGCCCAGACCTTCCAACAGCCTCCTCTCGTGCTGGGAGAAGTCTTGCTCCACCTCAGAATGGACATCAGGGTTTCCAACCCCCTGTGCAGCTGCCCAGGGGTCACTGAGGCACCAAGGAGAGGGAGAGCCAAGGTGGTGTCCCCCACAGATCCAGAGCTGTGCCCTGAGCCGTGGGGGGCTGCAGGCAGGAGCAGCTGTGAGAGAAACTCTGCCGGGAAGGTTTCAAGGTCCATAAAGAGAAAAAGCAGGAAGGATGGATGTTTTCCAACCTCTTTTGGAGCTCTCACCCAGGAAAGGGAGCCGTGGTTTCCAACTTCATTTCTTTGTGATTCACTTGGTGGGTGAATTTTTCCAGATCCACAGAGAGGAGGAGAGAGGTGCTCAGGGAGGTTTGGAGTCCCCACCCCTGGAGGTGTCCAAGGAAGGCCTGGCCGTGGCACTCAGTGCTCTGGGCTGGGGGACAAGGTGGGCATCGGGCACAGGGGGGACTCGATGGTCCCAAAGGTCTTTTCCAACCTCGTTGATTCTGTGATTCCACGATCGTCACTAGGAACACACATCTGTCATCACAACATAACACCTGAATGCAGAAACAGTGGGGGAACATGGGGCAGGGAATGATCTGCTGTGGGAAAGGGCACCTGAGGGCTGCAAGAAGGTTAAATAGCTCTAGAAGGTGAGCAGGTGAAGAGAACTGGGGTCACCAGTGAGCGGGCTGGGGACAGGAGTATTTCTTTCCCACTTGGTGAACATGCAGCCTTTATCCCTGATTCCCCACAATATTTATGTTTCACTAAAGCTCCTGAGCTTGGGGAACAATAACAAGCTCTTATTTGCAGATCAGCAGGATCTTGAGTCTCCAACGACTTTATAGACAAAGGTGTTGAAAGAAAAGGACTGGGAAGCATCCAATTTTATGTTCCCAAAAAAGGAGATCCTCAGTCAGAGCCTGGAGAGAAAATTGTGGTATAATGTCCTGCACCAGTGAACTGACCAAGGAATGATGACTAAAATGTGAGCTGATATCTGGTCTTTCCTAAGCATGAAGGGTTTTCTTCTTCCCTCTGTCCTCTTTAGTTTGGATTCAAAAGGAGCTTGGCTGCTTTGGTGAAATGATTACTTTTGAACATGACCTGTCATGATGAATTAGAGCTTCTTTGATAAGAGGAGAGGCTGGAGAGCTGGACATCCTAGAGAAGAGAAGGCTCAGGGATATCTTTCCAAATGTTCCATATGAAGGAATGAAGTAAGAGCCAGAATCTTGTCAGGAGCCCCCACCAACAATGAGCACAAATTTAAACCCATCCAACTCCCTCTGAACACACACACACAGTTCTCTTACTGTGAGGGTGGTTGAACGTTGGCTCAGGCTGCCCAGAGAGGATCTGCAGTCTCCACACGTGGAAATATTCCAAACCCACCTGGACACAGGTCTGGACAACCTGTGCTGACCCTGCCTGAACAGGGAGGGATTGCACTGAGCGCCCTCGAGGGCTCCCTTCCAGTCTCACTGAGGCTGTGATGGTGAAGGTCCACATCCACAGGAGGCAACTTGGATCCCAAATCCTGCTGGTCTTACCAAGGGGCAGTTGACCTATGTTCTATTTCTGAGGAAAAAATCCACTAAATCCCACATAACTGCTGAAAGGAGGACAGGCCTAAAAAATAAACAGGCCCATGGTGACCTCTGAAACTGTGAAGAAACTGAAGCTGTGAAGAAACTGCTCCAGTTTTTTTTCTCCATCTGTAGGAAATGTCTGCTGTCAGACAACTGCATCCATGATGTGGAAAGGACAGCACTCTCCTCTGGACACACAACACCTGAAACATCCCTGCCTTGTCTTCCTGGCACAGGCAGGATTCTCCCCAGTATGGCCCAGTTAACACTGGAAAGGAGAAGCAAAGCAAACTGAGCAGGGAAAAGCAAAGCCCAGGATCCCAGCAGTTTGTGCTGCCACTGCTTTGTTTCTGAACATGATAATTACAGTCCCAGGGTGCTGCTGTCAAGCTTGGAGTGGGTAATCTTTCTGCAGTTATTAGAGCTGAATGCTTAATCCAAACAGAAAACATCAGAGCTCCCTCTGAGCCAGACATCAAAGCCTGCACTTAAAAGGGTAAATGTCCCAAGAATGGAGCTGTTGGCTCAAGAGTCCTGCTGTGGTCAACATGTGTCCAGCAACCACAGTGTGGCAGCAGGGCAGGCACACATGTCCTGGCTCGTGCCAGCACCAGCAAAGAGGATTCAAAGCCTGAGAGCCCCCTCACACACCAGAGGGAGAAAAATCTGCCCTTTCATAAATGAACAGTCCCTGGGGAGGAGGTAAGAGGTGGCAGAGAGGGCAGGAGGGCAGAGAGCAGGAGGCAGCAGTGCAGGGACATGCCCAGGGAGAGGAGGACAGAGGAGACCCCAGGGGAGCTGGTGTGGGGGGTGTGAGATGGGGCAGGTGGGACAGAGCAGCTCAGGGGGGAACTGGGGCATGGAGAGAAATGGAGATGGAAAGAGTTGGGGGCTGGAGAGGGCAGGTGTCAAAATGAGTCTGCAGGACATTGGAGGTGGCAGGATAAGAAATGGGCTGGACAAAAGTGACAGCACTTTTAGAGAATAACAGACTGGTTTGGGTTAAAAGGGATCTTAAAGACCATCCAGTCCCACCTCCTGCCATGGGCAGGGACACCTTCCACCAGCCCAGGTTGCTCCAAGCCC
>NW_016690447.1:303800-307792 GCF_001604755.1 Lepidothrix coronata | reverse complement strand
GGGCTTGGAGCAACCTGGGCTGGTGGAAGGTGTCCCTGCCCATGGCAGGGGATGGAATGAGATGAACTTTAAGGTCCTTTCCAACCCAAATCATTCCATTCTGTTTAAAACAGTGAGGTCTGAGCTGGGCACTGCGGCCTGGGAGGGAGCTCCTCAGTCAGACTGGGCAATCCTGGAGCTCACAAACATTATGGCAGAACTGGAAGCAGTTCAAAGAGCAACAGAGAAGGTGGAAGATGCAGAAATGCTTGAGAGCCAAAACATCTGAGTAGCCTGGGGCTGCCCAGACTGCCAGCAGCCTGTGATGGATGGGGCTAAAACCAGAGTTACCCAGAGAGCACAAACAAAGATTGACTTCTGTGTCTGCATACAGGAGCTGGGGCTCATGAGATGTGGCCAGTAACAGACAACTACAGAAAAAAAACTTGAGATGGACATCCTTGACACAGTGGAAAGCTCAGGATCTTGTAGAAAAAAAAAACAAAAAAAAAAACAAAAAAAACCCCAAAAAAACCCAAAACAATAGCAGCTAAGAAAGAAAAGGCACAAAATAATTTCTCTCTCCTGAGAAGTGATGAAGCACAGAATTGTTCAGTGGAGGGTTCCTCTTCACTTGTGGTGTTAAAGTGAATCTAAGCACTTGTATCACATCATCTGCCCTCCAGAAGGCTCTAGTCATGCTGAATTTCAGCTTTCATCATTGCCCTGTTTATTCTCAAAGACACCTGTCAGTGGATTATACTGTAGAGGTGATGAAAAAGGAGCCTTGAACTGGAGTTCTTTCAGCCATAGTAAAACTGATGCACACGACCAGAATAATGATTTTCTTTCCTCAGACAGAAAGAGCTGAAAAAGAACTCAGAGATGAATCCAAACTCCTGATTTTCCTTGGCAAACAGCCTGAGCCCCTCTCCAATTATCTGAGTTCCTGTGCAAAACTTCACTTTATCCATGAAGTCCAAATATCACTGGAGTTTTCCTACCCTGATTTGGAAAAACCTTGGATTTCCTTATTATGGTGCCAAAGTAAGTCAGTATTTCAGGGCAGTACATGTCCATTTGGGGACATGGTTTAGTGGTGGGGTTGAGTTGATGGTTGGACTTGGTGATGCCAGAGGTTTTTTCCAACCTTAATGACTCTGTGATTGCTTCTGCAGAGGTCTCATCCCATAAAATGTGTCTCAGTTGTTCAGATTGGATCAGCAGGGATTGCTGTGAAATCCAGATGACTGACGCAGAAAACATTCAGGGTATTGGTTGTATCTCCCACCTCATGGAAAAAATGGGGACTGATGGGGACCAACAGATGGAATGCAAAACCACCAAGTCTCCAGCAGTCCTCAGAGACACCAACCACATCCAGAATTTGCTGGGCACATCCCTGCTGAGTGTCATGTGTGCTCCTGTTTCACACTAGTGAACTGTTTCTGCCGTTTTACAACAATCTGAATTAATTTCCTGCTCTTAAGAAAAATGTCTGCAAGTTACTCTTGACATAGGACCGGTTTCCAGGGCTGTGGTTCCTGCCCTTCCAGCTCCCAGCCCTCAGCTCAGCGCTCAGGAGGAGGACAAGGAGGAAAGAAATGTGCCTTGGCTTTGAAGAAAGGCCCATCTCCCCTTGTACCCGTGTCTAGAAGGAGTCAGAGCTCATAATTAAAGCATTTCATTATTATAGGCTTTCCCTAAATCCTCAACTTTGCTTTCAGTCTCTAACTCAGGGAGTTTCTGAGCAAGAGAATATAAATTACTATTTAACAGAACTTCATAAGCTTTTAATTGCTTCATGAATTCATGCACCACTTGAGTCCTCAAAATATCTTGTAGTAAAGAGTTCCACAGTTTAATTATAAGTTGAATGGAAAATATACCTTTTTCTTTTCCCCCTGACTTGCTGATGTGTGTTACAAATTATTCCTTCTTGGCTTGGGGTCATAAGAAACAGACTTTTAGTGCCCTATTCATCTGTTTCGTGCTACTCACAGTCTTGAGGACTCATATTGTATCTCCCAGGATATTTTTTTCCTGATGGAAGAGCTCCCTTTGGCTTCCTCTTCCCCCTGTGGAGATCATGGGGCACTTTGGAACATCCTTCTTACTGTTCCCTGGATTTTCCTAGTTCTGCACCTACTTCTACTTGATGCTGTTGAAAGATTTTGGATGATCCACGTGTCATCCTTCTGCATATGCTCCATTTCTCCTTTAAAGAGCACTAATGGATGTGCAAGTCAGACTTCCCCTGATAAATGCTATGCCAGTGCCTTTACTTTTTATCCTATTTATCCCTGACCCTGCCACTTCCAAACCCTGTGGGGATTTCAAACAACTCATTTGGTTAATTTGAGGCAGCTCCTCCAATTCATAACCCACAAGGAGAAGTTCCACTGCTCGAATTCTCCTCAGCTCCTCCACAGCAAACATCAAAATGAAGAACTCATTTAGCTTTTCTGCTCCAGCCTTATCTTCCTCGAGCTGCTCCTTTCATGCCTCACTCATTTACTGGCCTTGAAGATTCTCTGGCAGTGCTCCTGCTGCTGATGTGTTTCAACAGGATTTGTTAGGATTTCTTACACAGTTAGCAAGTTGTTCCTAGAAATATTTCTTGGCCTGCCTCATTATGATTTTACAAGTATCTTGCCAGAGCTTATGCTCTTTCCTGCTTCCCCTTTTAGACATAACACACCATTTAGGACTTGCAGGAAGCTAATGCTGTGTGACAGCAGTTGGAGTGGGGGGGAAAGCACAGCAGTTCTGGAACAGGAATGCCACTGTACCCCTCAAAACCTGGATTGGAGGTGATTCCTGCCAGACCTGCCCTGGCTGTGGTGATGTGGGTGACACCTGTCAGAGTGTGCAGGAATTCACCAGCCATGCAAACCAATAGCTATTGGTTGACTGATTGATTGATTGCTTTTATCTGTCAAATCAGTCACACCCTGGGAATGCTGATGTCCTTTGGGACACTCAAAGCTCTGTGCTCAGCAATATCTGCACAGAGGTACCTATGCCACGGGAGATGCCCCTCATGCCCCATTCCAAGGATGGCTCCATATTCCTGCCAGTCTTCCATTCCATGTTCATTAGCTCTGGGCACCTCAGAGAGTGCTCCAGGCTAAATCCTGACAGAACCCCTGGGGCAGGACAGCAGGAGGGTCATACCTCAAACAGAAGCTCCAGGGGAGTGCGTGGATGAAGATGGCACATGTTCTCAAGCCTCCATCTCTTTTGTGTAGAGGAAATTTTAGGATGAAGAGTTCTTGCATGAAAGCCTGATCCCCAGGGTGACACTGGTCAGATGTTCTGACAGCTTGAACGCTCCTGACAGAGGGAGAGACTTCCCAGGGCTCTGCTGACACGCTGGAACTGGGTCACCTACATTTGCACTTTCTAATTGCACTTTATTTCTCCCATCACTTTTTGCCCTGAGTTCAGGGTGATTTGAAGGTAACCAGAAAGCAGGAGTGTGCTAGTGCCCACACAGCTCTGGAGACCCTTCCTTGAGCTCCACGGCCAGGCTGCTGCTCCCTGGAGCCTCAGCTCAAGCTGTGCCAACTGCTCTGCCACCCTGATGGTCCCCTCAGCTCTGCTCCCAGCCCACAGCTCAGCCTGATTCCAGGCAGGAATGGCTCAGCCTGATCTCCAGGCAGGAATGACTCAGCTGCAGGATGTGCCTGGAACCAGCCATGTCTGTAGCTTTTCTCCACCCTGCCAAGCCTTCCCATCACTGTGGAAGGTGTCCTTTACCACAGGAAGGTCAGGCACAGAGCTCTTGTGTGCTGCCTCCCTGCCAGGGTCACAGAGTCACAGAATCCCAGAATCTGCTGAGCTGGAGGGCCCCACAAGGATCATCCAGTCCAACCCTCAGCCCTGCACAGGCCCATCCCCAAGAGTCACCCCCTGTGCCCCAGAGGATCAGCCAAACCCTCCTGGAGCTCTGGCAGCCTTGGGGCTGTGCCCACTGCCCTGGGGAGCCTGGGCAGTGCCCAACCAGCCTG
>NW_016690447.1:290331-299041 GCF_001604755.1 Lepidothrix coronata | reverse complement strand
ATGGAATTCCTGCCCTGCACTGTTTGGCTGCCCTGCTGTCATGGAATTCCTGCCCTGCTGTCATGGAATTCCTGCCCTGCTGTCATGGAATTCCTGCCCTGCTCTCATGGAATTCCTGCCCTGCTGTCATGGAATGCCTGGCTCCTGGTTAATGAAGCTCCCAATTCCCACTGCACACAACACACTGCCCTGATTATGATGCTCCGTTACACCACCTCAGTGTGATCTGTCAAGGTCAGTTTAGAGGGGTATTACTTACGAGACAAGGAGAAATCCCTGGATATTTACGGTCCTTGAAGCAGAAAGTGATCGTGGCAGGATCCTGTTTCAGCAGCCTGAGCCTCCAGTCTGGGCTGGATGTGAGTTGTGTTCAACAGGGTCTGCGCAGCCTGGAGCGACCCAGCTCTGCTCAGAGTGTCACAGAAATCATCAGGAAGAAATTAAACCTTCCAACCCCACCTTTTAAATGTTAGTGAGCCAGGCATTCCTTTATTCTGGGCAGAGATAGGGAGCAAATCATTCCAGCTACATATGAGTCCTTTCAAGACTTTGCACATATTTATACATTTTAGCAAACAAAGAAATTAATGTTCGTTGGTTCTGAGTTCCACAAGTCTCTTCAATAATTAGTATTCTATCTTTTATTGGCTAATTTGGTCCACATTTTTTGGTTCTCTTATCACTCCTCCTTAGACAGAGAGTCTCCAACTCTCGGGCTGTGATGTCTTTGTTATTCTCCTCTGTATCTTCTGCTTACTCCAACATGTCTTTGAAGGACCATAAATTTAAGATCTCAGATGTTCAAACTTCGCCTCCCTCGGGTGTTGTTTATTGGAGCTCATCAGAGCCAGTCCAGAGAAACTCAAACTCCAGAAGGAAAACCCATCATCTTTTGAGGTGTTCCCATGGAAAGTGTCCCTGCCCATGGCAGGGGTGGAACTGGGTGATCTTCAAGGTCCTTTCCAACCCATTCTATGACTGTATGATCCTCCTGTCTGTGTCTAAGACACTGTGTGTAGATCAATTCCACGGCTGTTTAACCAGAGTCGGACTTTGGGTTTTGCTCCCCTGCGGAACTTGAGGCATATGATTAAAACCTTTCAGCAACAACAGTGGCAGTTTAAGTGAATGTGACAGCAATAGCTCATTCTTTTGGGAGCAGGGAAACTTCAGGACTCTTCAAATAGTAAATGTGTGAGGTCTCCTTTTCAGAAGAGACAACTAATAAAATGCTAGTATTTCCTAGAAGACAGTGAAATGTGAATAATGTCACTGCACCTCTTGCAGTCTGTGCACTTCAAAGTCTCATGAAGTTATTTATTCCCACGTGGAACTTCAGCAAAAATGTTTTGTTCTATCCTGCAGTTTCCCTGTCTGAATTTCCCACTTTTTCTGCCCCACTAAGACCCGTCCTGAGCCACTGCCCCAGGCCTGCAGTCGGGGGGGTGTCTGACTGTGAGCTGTGCACACACACATGTTGTTCATTCACAGATTGCTGTCTGTCTCAAAAACTGTGGACTCTGAGGAGTGTTTTATATAATATTTATGTTTCTCAGAGACGTGAGAGGTCACTCAGCCTGACAGAACTTGGGCCTCTGCCTGTGGGAGGTGGGTTTTGCTGCAGCATCAGCAGAAAGTAAATTAGCTCCCAAATGAGAGCTGTGAGAGTTTCTGGCTGTCATTTTCATACAGCTTTGGACTAAGCTCATGTCTTTTTTCTGGTCAGCACGAGGTGTATCAGCTTCTGATGCTGGAAATAGAGCTCAAGGGGGATCAGTGTTTGCTCTCCTTAGAGTGGAAGAGATACTCCAGCTGCAGTGAGGCACTTTTGGCCTTTAGTTTTGACAAAGTCAATCCATGAATGAACCCTTTCATAGAGCAAGGGTGAACCCCCCTTTGCCAACTGGATTATTCCAGCTCACCCTTTCCTCCAAGAACTTTGCTTTGCAGCACATGAAGTTGGAAAGTCTTACATTTCTTCATCTCCATCCTCCTTGTCAGGAGCACAGAGAGGTTAAATGTCATCTCCAAGGTCATGACAGCCACAGGAGCTGATTTCAGCTGCCACTCCACAGCACTCAGCTGCCTTCAAGCTGCTGACAGTATGTTCAGTGAAAAAAGAGAGTCCTGAACACCCCTGAGGAGCTCTGCTGGTGAGACCATGCAGTGTAGAAAGGCCAAGTAAATATATGATAAACATTTGTGATTTAGAGCCAAACATCTGCTCCACTGGAGCTGGGACTGACTCTCCTGTGTTGTGACTGAGTCACTGAGGTGCTGAGTTACCACGGGGGTCTGGTGCCTTTTCAGGAATCCTGGAGTAAGCAAGACATATGCCCAAGGCTGACAGACAGGTCACAGTATGTTCAGGACATTGCCTTTCTGGGAAGACAGCTGGAAGAACAGCAGGATATCCCAGGGCATCCCAAACGGCAGCAGATGCTCGTGTTTAGCTGAGTCCTACCTGCAGAGGCTGCAGAGCAGTGGGGACTGTCACTGACTCACTTCCAGAGAGGAAGCAAGCCCATCTGGAGTCCTGGATGTGAGCTGTGTTTTGCTGAGCTGGGACTTGCTGATCCCCGAGTCCAGCAGTTGGAAGACTCAGAGTGAGTCAAACCCTGCCCTTGACAGGGTGACAGCCCTGGAGGGTGCCCAGCTGCTCCATTTTCACTCCCTGAAGTCTTGTTTCACTTTTCTATCCCACTCTTGACCTCTGTCCCTGCTGGGAGGGAGTTCAGTGAGAAACCCCTGTAAGACACGCAGTGAAGATGCTGTGCCATGTTCTGGGGTCAGCAGGTGGGACAGACACGTGGATACAGAACAGTCCTGTGCTCTCCCTGCACAGGAGGTCACACAGCTTGATCCTGTAGGTCCCTCAACTCTGCCTTCCTTAAATACACCCTGAACATGCTGGTTTTCCATTCCGGAATCATGCAAAGGTCAGGGAACCACCAAGACCCTGGAGTGAGCAATGACACTTGTGCCAGAATGGAAGGATCTTATGTGTCCTGGCTGTGAAACTGCACATTCCTGATCCTTTTCCTATGGTCTTAAAGGAACATTTGGCTTTATTCTTGCTTGTTCTCTTGATTATTCTCATGTTTCCTCCTCCCAAGCCTGGCAGCTGAGCACTGACTGTGCTGGCTGCTCTGACTTCCCAAGCACACGGGTTTTATAATCATTCTCTTGTGTTCTCAAAGTTTGCAACTTCTAGATTGGCATGGATGGTTCAAGAGAATAAATGCTTTAGGGCCTTCTCCTAAAACACTGGATTGACTCTTCCCATTGAGTTATGTCAGGATTAGGTCATGGTGTTTTAATGAGTTTGAGTTTTCACGGGTCAGCCAGAAGAACCAGTCCTTGGTTGGTAGGAGTTGGAGCACAGTCAGAGCAGACAGGACTAAGGCACTTCAGTGCCAAGCAAACACCTCTTTCTGTGTGCACAGTTCACCTTCTTGGAAGCTTAAAACACACTTGAGTTTCCTCAGCAGCAAGGAGTGTCCCAGACAGGGCAAACTATCACATGGGCTTGAAGCTTTGCTTTGCTGTGTGTGCTACAGAGCAAACCTATGGAAGCTGTAGAGCAACCAGGAGGCCTTTGGAGCAGGTATTTCCATCAGGTCCCATTGGAACTGTGCACCTTCCTGTTCCTTAGATGGCCTTGAACCAGGTGGTTCTCCCATTCCTGCCTTTGCCTGGATACTCTGATGTATCACTGCCATCATATTATGGCTTTGTCCAGCTCAGATGAAGAGGTGGGAGAGCACAACCTTGTCCCTCCTGACCCCTTCCAGCCTTGCCATGAAATTACCAAGATGCCACAAATATGGAGCTTCACTCCAGGGGTTGGCATCACTTCAGAGCAGCTGGGCAGCTCTTCCTAAATTTGGCTCCCAGGCCACAACCTGTAGAGTAATTTCCACCTAGTTTTTCACTGCTCAGAATATATTTTTGTTATATTTTTGCTAAAACCCAGCAGAACAATTTTTAGGGAAGATTCAGCACAAGGCTTGCTCGTAGTCAAGAGGGATCAAAGTAAGGAAATGGTTATTTTTCCCTGCAGATATTTCCCAGCTCTATTTCAGAGAAACCTGTACAACCACCTCTGTGGCCCCTTAATTTTCACAGTTCCTCCACTGCCTGAAGCACAGAGTTAACCTGAGGCAATGATGTGGGCAGGAGAAGTGGTTGCACGTCTATCCAAGGAGTAAAAGGGCAGGATTACCTGGGATGCCCCCCGGAACAGTAAATGTGGCATGAAGGAAACACGTTGAGCTGTTGCAGGGGGATTAGGCAGGACAGGGAAGCAAGACTTACACAAATTTGAACTAAACCCATTGGCAACACCTGGGTGAGCATTCAGAGTGTGAATGGCACAGGAGGCACCAGTGGGCACGGACTGGAAAGTCGTGTTTTCAGGGAATTTGGAGCAGTGCGTGGCCAGGCTTTGACTGCACAGCAAATTAATGCTGTTGGGTTTTATGGATCAGTGCCCAACATGGCAAAGTGATTGCAAATCACTCAGGGATGACTGTGCACAGCAGGTGTCCAGCCTGGATTGTCCCTGAAAGAGCAGAAAATACCAGGAGCCTTGGTGGTACATACACCATTCCCTCCTCCAAGAGGTGCAGCTGAGCTTTGAGGGCTTGGTCAGACTTGCCTGGGAGATCCAGGGGACTCTGCCCTTCTAAAGCAGCCCATCAGTGACAGGGGTCACCTCTCCATCAGAGACAGGGGTCACCTCTCCAGAAGTGACAGGAATCACCTCTCCATCAGAGACAGGGGTCACCTTTCCATCAGTGACAGGGGTCACCTCTCCATCAGAGACAGGGGTCACCTCTCCATCAGAGACAGGGGTCACCTCTCCATCAGAGACAGGGGTCACCTTTCCATCAGTGACAGGGGTCACCTCTCCATCAGAGACAGGGGTCACCTCTCCATCAGGGACAGGGATCACCTCTCCATCAGTGACAGGAATCACCTCTCTATCAGTGACAGGAGTCACCTCTCCACCCTGCAGCTCCTGGGGACCCTGAGACAGTTGGGTCAGACAACTCACAGTTGGGCTGCCCTGCCCTGCAGCAGCTCCTGGGGGTCTGAAGGGCTTGTCCCTGTTCTCTGCTGCAGGGAATGGGATTTCTTTATGTGCAGAAGACTGTGAAAGGCAATTCCCATGTTTTCCTCCCAGGAGCCAGCAAGGAGGGATGGTGCCAGCAGCAGCAGGGGCTGAGGTGTGGAGTCACTTGCTCCCTCAAAAGCTTAACATGGAGCATGAGCTGAGCTTGCCCTGGTTTGGAAGTAAACATTTGCTCTCTTGGTTTCAGGGAATACACATGAGGGACTTGGGACAACATAAAAAGTGTGGGGGGGACTCACAAAAAGTGTGTGACTCGTTGTCTTGGGAACGAACAATGAAAGGTTGTGTCCTGTGTTGCTCCTCAGCAATTTTCAGTCCACCTCAGGGCAGATGCAGAGTCAGCTCCAGGACCTTGGCATTTTATAGGAGGGAACGGACGTGGCTGCACAGCATCCCCCAGACCTCAGCCAGCTGTGCCATCCCTTTCCCAAGATAAAAGCAGCTCCACCTCTTGACCAGCTTCTTCCTGGAGACTTTCATGATGGATTAAGATCTTCCCTGGGCAGTTTGTCAGGTGTTGTGATTATACCACTGGATGAACATGTCTTGGCCACCAAGGACGTGGCACAAGGCCCAACTTTACAGCAGCCTGAATATAGGATTGCCTTCTCTTTACCAAAGGTTCAGGGCCATGGGGATGCTCCAAGGGCTGGAGTCCCTCTGCTGTGGAGACAGGCTGGGAGCTGGGGGTGTTCAACTGGAGAAGAGAAGGCTCTGGGGAGACCTGAGAGCTCCTTCCAGGGCCTGAAGGAGGCTGATTAAAAGGAGGGAGAGGGGCTTTTTATACAGGCAGAGAGCAACAGGACAGGGGGAACGGCTTTAAACTGAAAATATGTTTAGAGCACATACTGGGAAGGAATCCTTGGCTGTGAGGGTGGGGAGGCCTCTGGTTGCCCAGAGAAGCTGTGGCTGCCCCATCCCTGGAAGTGTCCAAGGCCAGGTTGGACGGGGCTTGGAGCAACCTGGGCTGGTGGAAGGTGCCCCTGCCCATGGCAGGGGGTGGGACTGGAGGATTATGATGTCACTTCCAACCCAAACCATTCTGTGATGCCAAGGAAGCTGAACAACCCCAGTTCATCAGATCAGATTTTAAGTTACCTCTGGACAACTCTGGGTTTCTCCAGTTATCCAGCACTCCAAACTGGGCACAGTGTCCCAGCTGGACCTCTTCCTGGTGGAGGGTCCTGGTGTCTGAGCCCTGCCTGCACACAGCCAGGACAACCCCCTCAGGGTGGGGGTTTGTCCCACCCTTGTGTGATCTCCTCTCCCATCTCCAGCTGGATCCACCCGAAAGGGGGGTTTTACATCATCCTCACTGAACTCTGGACCAGAGGGTTTTTTGGTCTTTTTCCTCAGTCTCAAGGTCATTTAAAGTCCTTTTCAAATCCTGTGTTCTCTAGTCCAGCTCTTGGATAGGGATGTTGAATGGCCCAAGGCCCAGGGAAGGGTCTATGGATCAGCTGTCTCAGGTTGAAAAAGTTCCTGGTAGCTGCTCTCTAATCCTGGTTTGCTGCCCAGTTCTCAATCCCCAGATGGTGGATTCATCTCCCACGTATTTCTTTAGCTTGTTTCTGGGGATTTAATGAGCCAAGAGAGTTGAAGGTGCTGCTGTAACAGAACAGATAAAAGGTATTGCCTTTGCACTGCCCAGTTACCTCTGAAGAAAATTAAATGGGTTTTCTATGATTTGTTTCTGATGATCAAGGCTGACTCTTACTCACCTCCACTTATTTTCCAGGTACTACTTTCCTTAATTATTTTTCCAGGAATTAAAGCTGAGTTACAGGATTCCAGTGCTGACACACAGGACCTTCAGTACCCACTTCTTGTCCTGCTCCAAGTTTAAACCTCATGTGCAAAATGAGCTGTGTGGGGGCTGAAATGGCTGAAGGTGCTGCCTCTGACCAAGATGTGTCTCCAAAGCAAACCTCTCCTTGTCTGTGCTCCTGGGCACTTCCCAGGGAGGGAGTTTTGCCTCTATCCATGGAATTTATCATCCCATGGCTCCCTGGTCTCCTCTTAAGGTGGCTGCAGCTTCTCCCTGGCACTGCCTGCAGGGAATGGCCCTGCCAGGGGTGTCACCCGGGACCCAAAATTTGCTGTCACTACCAAACACCTCTTAACTCTTGACTGTGGATTAACTACCACACTTACTTCAGATTTTCTCACAGATGACAAGAGTAGGCTGGTTTTGGACATATAATACATAGTTAGGATATATTATAAAAATTCTGGTGTCTGCTGTTATTGAGAAATGCTGCAGAAATTGTCTCTTTTTATCTCACATCTCACTGGGTATACTTGTCATGTGGGAAGTCCCCCATGCAGGTTTCTTTTTTAAATGCACTATATCAAACTTCCATAATAACAACTAACATTTCTTTTAATTTTATTTTTTTTTGCATATTTGATTCTTTTAATTGTATCTTAAATTTGTACACTGGCTAGACTTTGTTATTTGACAGTGTGGGAAGGTCTGTGCCTGATTGTTTTGCCTGTGTTTTAAAAGGGATGTATTCTAAATGAGCTCATATTGTAAATTTGTGGGTTTGTGTGTTATACAAAAAGAAGAAAAGGAGCACTCTTAAAATTATAATCTACTGATAAAGAATCTTGCCCTCCCCTCCAGCCTTGGCAGGCAGGGCTGGCATCAAGCTGGTCCTCAGGTGGAAGAAAAACTGTAAAACACTGTTGGAAAACTCCTAAAAGATCTTTTAAATCTGCTCATATCCCAAATTCTGCACAGCCTGGAAACTTCCAAGCTGATTTACGGAGCAAACAGTGCCAAGAGGCAGCACAGACTGTGAGGAAAGCAGGGAGACCTTCTCTTCCTCCCCACCCAGGGAGCTCCCACAAGTTCTTGTCCCTGTCTCTGTGTTCCTGCCTCCCAGTGCTTCAGAAAAATTTGCTCCTGAAGTGTCAGAAAGGATGGAGAGAGGGCCCATAAATTGCAAACATTCCAAGAAGCTGGAATTTCTTTGATTTCTCTGGATTTTTTCCTAACCTGATCCTTCCCCTTGCCTCCAACTCCTTCTGAGAGGCTCATTTCCCGTCAATAATTGATAAATGCTCCCTCCTCATTCCTCTTTAACACAGTTTTCTTCTGTGCCAGGGAAGCAGCTTCACAGGGCACCCTTGACAGCCTCCCTTTTAACCTCGTTTCCAGAGCTCTGCTCTTGTTTAACAATAAACCACACGCCCCATTTGCTGTTATTCTCTAAGTAACACCCTGTGATCCAACTCCGATTTATTCCATTTCACGCTGGAACAAACGATTTATTCCCCAGCCTGTTCCCTCGGAAGCCTAAATGACAAATTATCAAGGTTAAACGTTGTTTTAATTTAAAATAAAAGATGAGGGAGCCCATTGCAAAAGGAGCATGGTCTGCTGCAGTCAGGCAGTCACTCTTCTCTCAGAGTTGGAGATCTCATTTCTCCCTGTTCACAAGGGGTGGGGGGAACAAGGGGGGTGTTTTATATTGCACAGGGCTCTGGAGGAGCAACCTGAGGTGTGGCAGAAGGTTCAGAGCTGAAGTGTTGCTTTATTTACTATTACTATTACTATTACTATTA
>NW_016690447.1:287135-288941 GCF_001604755.1 Lepidothrix coronata | reverse complement strand
CATGGTCTGGGTGACAAGGTGGGGTTGGGTCATGGGTTGGACTGGATGATCTCAGAGGTCTTTTCCAACCTGGTTGATTCTGTGATTCCTCTGGGTGCTTTCTGTACCAAGCTGATGGGTTTAAATCCAGCTCATGCCACACCTCCAACAGTCTTGCAGGAGAAATGTTGAACTCTAAACCAGATAAAAATAGACCTCTGTAGGTTACAACATGCATTGAAGACACCAACTCCAGCCGTATTTCCTCTTCTGCTCTGGAAAAATGCAAAGTGAAGGAGCAGCTTTTTAGGAGTAGCAGGGAGCAGGATAATCCAGGCATCTGGTCGGCCCTTGGGACAGCAGTGATGGATTAACCCTCAGAGCTCTGCTGTCCTTGTACAGGCACTGGGGGGTCTGTGCTGTAGGAATTCCAGGGAATAAACACCCTCTGCAGTGTTGGTTTTACTCTGGGGGGCCTTGGTGCTTCCCAAGCCATGAAGACCTTGTCCTACTGTCCCCAAATAGCAGGAGGACACCTGCCCTGTGCTTCCCAGCCCTGGTGTGTGCTGTCCCCAGGCAGGGAGGGTCCTGCCAGAATTGGGGGGCACTGGGAGGAGGTTCCCACTGCTCCAGGGGTTCAGTGTGTGATGGATCCCCCTGGGGCTGCCCTGGCACCCAGAGGGTGTGTGATGGACTGTGAGCATCAAGGGGAGGCTGTGTAAGACAGCCAGCTTAGGGGGGTTAATTAATGTTGCTGGAGGGAATCTGGTGAAGGGAGAGTGCCCAGGAAGCAGTGGCACGTCCCAGGAGACGTGCCAGCCAGCAGGGACCAGGAGTCAGGGATGGCAGAGCCTCTCTCGGGCCGGATTCAGGCAGAGCACTGCTGAGTGGGTCTCCCACATCTCCAGATCTCTGCTCCACAGGCCAGAGGAAACCTGCTGAGATCTGATATCTGTTAGAGAGCTGGGCAGTCCAGCAGCATCCCTCCCTCCCTCCCTTGTATCTTCCCTCCCTCCCTCCTTTCCTCATTCCCTGTCTCACCCTCTTCTCTCCCTTCCTCCCTCCCTCTCTCCCTGTGCTCTCTGCTCTCAGCCCCTACATTCTTAGCTCCATCCTCCCTCCTGCAGTTCCCAACCAGCCCCTGGAGCCTCTCCCTCACCCCTTCTCTGCCCCCCAACCCCCTCTGCTGTGCAGGGCCAGAGCCTCAGCACCCAGCTGGCAACAAAAACCTGCTGGGCATCAGGAAAAGAGAAAAAAAAAGAAAGATTTGTGAGCAAAACAAGGGCTGTGGACTTGAAGGGAAAGTAATAACCAGAATATTCCTGTGTGCTGGGAGAGGAACAACTGCAACAACACTGGCATGATGGAGACCACTCCTGGGAAAGGTGTTATATGGCAGTTTTTCCTCATTTCTCTTTGGAAGATGAGGTTGTAAACAGCCTTGGAATGAGGCACAAGACACACACAAGTGCCCTGCATTTATAAAGCACTCGCCTGCCACATGTGCCCTCCGTGCATTGGTACCTCCTGGAAACAAGTTCTGCTGAAAACCAGAAATGGGACTTTTTGTGGTGCCCGTAAACACATTGTGAGAGAGATTTATAGAGCTTAAGTTAACTGGGGAGACTTAGCACTAAGTACAGCAGCGAATTTCTGCAGAGGGAGATCCTGGTAAACCAGGAGGAGAGAGGAGCAGCAGCTGCTGTTCCAGACAGAGCTCCTGGGAAGGCCATGTTTCATGGAATCACAGAATGGTTTGGTTTGGGAGGGACCTTAAAGCTCATCCAGTCCCACCCCCTGCCATGGTCAGGGACACCTTCCACTAGC
>NW_016690447.1:284015-286324 GCF_001604755.1 Lepidothrix coronata | reverse complement strand
AGAGCTGGACACAGCACTCGAGGTGAGGCCTCAGCAGTGCCCAGTCCAGGGGCAGAATCCCTGCCCTGCTCCTGCTGGACTCTGCCTGCAGGTCACTTGGGGCTGAGTGAGATGTTCTTACAGTTGTTATGGGGTTTCGTGAGGGCTGAAGGAAAGCAGAGCTGAGAACAGAGGGATAATTAATCCCTGGAACAATCCATGGTAGGTGGGTGTCTCCGGTGTGAGGAGGAGTGTTCCTTGTTTTCCATGCTGCCTCCATGTGGGATACCCCGGTGTGTTGGGTCCTGGGGATGTGGCCAATGGGGGAGGGCCAGAGCACTGAGTGCCACGGCCAGGCCTTCCCTGGACACCTCCAGGGGTGGGGACTCTAAACCTCCCTGGGCAGTCCCTGCCAATGTTTAATCACCCTTTTTGTGAAGAAATCCCTCCTAAAAGGAGGAATTCCTCATGGAGCCTGGCTGGGTCAGTGAGGAGTCACAGTGGGGAACTCCATGGGGTGGTTTCTGGGTTCTCAGCAACCCATGGCCAAAGGAACTGTTGGTTCCTACAAGCTCCATAGTGAGAATTCCCAAACTGGCAGTGATGTCTCCTCACACACAGTTGGGGATTCCCTGGTTCAGAAGAGTCATCCACAGTTTCCCACAGCATGGAATGCACAAGGGGACAGTGTCACCTGCCCAAGGCAGCGGCACCAGCCCGGGGTGAGTCCCATCAGCAGGAAAGGACATTGTCCCCAGAGCTGTCACCCTGAAGGTTCAAACCACAGTTCTGTTCCCCCTGCATGTCCTCAAACACTTTGGAGTCAATGTTGTTTATATTTCCTGAGTGAACCCTCTTCCCCTAAATAAGAGATTTGCAATTACAGAACCATGGGATGCTTTGGGTTGGGAGGGACCTTAGAGATCATCCCGTTCCAGCCCCTGCCATGGGCAGGGACACCTTTCACTAGCCCAGCCCCATCCAGCCTGGCCTTGGACACTTCCAGGGTGGGGCAGCCACAGCTTCTCTGGACAATGATTTCAGTCCCAAAAGCTATGTAAAGTCACGATTACAGGAGAGAAAAGGAAACAAAAGAAAACAAACCCCAAATCTGCTCAGTGACTCCTCTGCAGGGCTGTTCCAGAGGCTGCTGCACCTGCAGTCCCATGAGACATCATCTGCACACCAAGGCACCAACACAGGAAGCTTTTTTAAACAAAAACTTCTGCTTCTCTCGCATCCACAAACAAACTCATCTGCAAAGGACCTGCAGTGAAGCTGTAAAGGGCTGCAATATTCTGCACAACACTCTTGAGGCTGCAAACCAGACTTTCCAGTGCAAAACTTCCAAAAAATGAACATGAATGTTAGATTTATTTTTAATTCTGCATTTCTTTGAAGTTGTTTTTTTTTTTTAATAGCTTTTCATCCCTCAGCTGGAGGGAAGTGTTTCCCTATTTTCCCCCCTTTTGCCTTTTCCAAATCCTCACTGTTGTGTGGTGGCAGAGTGACAAAGGGCTTTAAAACTGCACAAATCTGCCAGTCTTCCAGTGCTGGCAAAGTTTTGCGGGAAAATAGAACAGTGGCAATAAAAATTGCAAAAAATGGGGGGAAAACTAAGCATTTTCTGGTACTTAAAGAAGTAACAAACTTCTCTAGGAAAAACAATCCTCCAACAGGTAATTTGAGGAACACGAACATTGTGAAAGAAAAAACACCTGGATTGGTTTCCCTCATAAATTATTAATTTTTGACCAGCTTTTTTTAATCTCTGGGGCAGAATGACAAGCCTTTTGCTGACTTTTCTGTGTTTTGTTAGCAAAGGAAGAGGGGAAAAGAAAGCTGGGGGGAAAATTAATCATAAAAAGCTGTGATGGGCTCAAGTAGCAACAAGGAGAGGAATCACAGCGGGGTCTGTACAGCCAAAGGTGCAGCTTTTACTGGGGAACTGGGGGTGACAAACAAAGCAGCCACATGTGGCCTGCCCGGGGACATTTGGAGGTGAGTGGCTGAAATGAGGGGAGGTGACACCATCCCTCACCCAGCAGTGTTGACAGAGCCAGGATTTGAGGGGGTTCTGTTCTCCATCAAACAGATGGAAGATTAAAACAGGCAGTGGCTGGATCCAGGTGGGTGGAACATCTCTGTTCAGCACTGGATGTTGTCATGTGTTTTCCTCCTGCTGCTCTGTCCTGCAAAAAGCCCCCCATCTCCTGTCCTGCTCCCTCTCATCTCCTGTCCTGCAAAAACCCCCCCATCTCCTGTCCTGCAAAAACCCTCCCATCTCCTGTCCTGCAAAAACCCCCCCATCTCCTGTCCTGCAAAAACCC